>NW_015168704.1:0-92123 GCF_001447785.1 Gekko japonicus
AAACATAAGCTCATATCGTTACAGTACAATGGACACAGAATACTGCAAATCTGTTTCCCTTGTGGGATAAATTTCCAGGAAAATGCAAAACAACTAACTCCTCATAGCTTTCCAGGCAGGATTGCATACATTTCCAAACAAGGAGGTTGATAACAACCTATAGTTTAAAAAAAATAATAATGGCCCAGTCCTGTCTTTTCAAACTTGGTTTCTTTCTTTTCTTTTTTTTGTATAAAGATTTTATTGACTCCCCTAAAAAGGGGAGGAGTTTCACTTAAAAAGAAAAATAGAGAAGGTATATAGTGGGACGAAGAGAAAGCTGAGTGATCTATTAACTGTTAGATTAAACTGTTAGTAATGTCCAATCATCAAAGGCTTCTTCTGCGTGTTGTCAAACATCTTTTTTCCATTCCAGTTACTTTCTGTATTAGTATGTTAGTAATGTTCCTTTGAATTTCTGTTAAAAAGTCTCTTCAGGGCACATTCAAAACCGCTTCTTTTACGTGCTGGTTACTTTTCCACTCTCAGTGACGGGAGGGGCTTCCTCTGTTTTTCTCTCCCTCCGGCTTCTTCCCCTCCTCCTTCGGGTCGCTGTTAACTCTTTCAGTTCCTGTGCTATAAGTCGTCTTCCTTTCATGCCATGCCCGGAGATCTCCAGCTTTGAGAATGGTATTAATTTCAATTTCGCTTTTATCCGCTCCCAATCTCTTCGCTGGATTCTCCTCTTCAATTGTTGACTTTTATAAGCGCTCATGAGGCACTTTTCGCTGTCACAATTCAAACTTTTCTTTTCCTTCACAATCCCCGTTGGATTCATAGCTATACACAGTCCAAATATTAAACAGCTGGCACTCACGTTGACACAAACGCCCAGACGGAAGTCCCTCCCTTCTCCTCCGCTTGTCTTTACCCAGCTCCGACATCTTGTTTTTTTTATTTTTAGTAAAGTTTTTAAAATGCGCTCCAGAGAAACAAAACCTTTTCTTGCTTATTTTCAAGTACATCAAAGGAAAATATCACTATTCGCTCAATCCATTCCCCCCCCTCTTTTCTTTTTTTTTCTTTCTCGCTTATAGAGGATTAACCTCCTCATTTTCCGCTGAAGGGGGGGGGGAACGTTCTTAGTTCATTTTCTCTGTATTTTGACAACTCACAGTTACGCCAGTCTTTTCTTTTCAATTTTTTTCGGATATTCGCTTCATCACTCGGTGACGCCCGGTGGTTCCGCTAAACCCCGTAGAACGGGGTCGCTCACGCAGCAAGGTCCAAAGTGGCAGGGCATGGCGAGAGTCTCAATCTCCGATCTTTCGACCGAAAGAGAGACTCCCCCCTGGAACGCCCTAAAGCGCCCCGGATCCGAGCTCCTCTCATCTGAGGGGCTCGTTTGGGTCTCCGCTTGCGCGGATTCCCTCCTCCACCGCGGGCGGGCAAGGCACCCTCGGGAGCGACCCGAGGATGCGTCTGCCTTTTGCGGGAGCCAGACCAGAAGCCAAAACTTGGTTTCTTTCTACATAAGCTCCAGTGCCAGACAGTAGGCAAATATTAACTTGGATTTCAGGGTCAAACTCTTGGGTCTGTTCCTGTCACTCAAAGAGAGATTGGGGGTCTCTTGTTGTGTCTAGACCCAAGCAGAGTACATTGATGGTCAGCTGACTAAGGAAGACAATCTCACACTAGAAGTAATCTAGACCCTATTGACATTTAGGGTAGAAGAATTTAAAGGTCCCATTTGTTTGTTTCTGGATTGTAGCACAGGAGTTTTGGTGTATATTAACTGCACACCCTGACATATGCACATGAGAAAATGGCTGCCCTTGGACAGGATACAAGTCTATAACCATTGCTTTAGAAAAGCTTAATTTCCCGATTGATTATGGATTATACATGGCTACCAATTGCATTCAAAGTATGCATGTATTGAAAGGAGAAAAATCATATCCATCCCAGAGGTCCATCTGTCAGCAAAATATCTGCAAGGAACCCGACATACGTTAAAAGGGTACAGAGGTCTAAAATTTCAAACTCCATCACACATATAAAGCCTCTGTGCCTAGAACTCACAGATGTTCAGCTGTATGTACAGACATTGAGAGGCACAGTCAGCAGATGTGATATATATCCTGTGGCCAGGAATCTCGTAGAAAAAATGGTGTGGCCTTTATAGTCAACAAGAGAGTGCAAAAGGCAGTACTGGGATACAATCTCAAAAATGACAGAATGATTTCTGTCCGATTCCAAGGCAAACCATTCAACATCACAGTAATTCAAGTGTATGCCCCAACCACTGATGCAGAAGAGGCTGAAGTGGACCGGTTCTATGAAGACCTACAACACCTCCTAGAACTAACACCAAAAAATGATGTCCTCATCATCATAGGGGACTGGAATGCTAAAGTAGGAAGTCAAAAGGTAACCGGAATAACAGACAAGTTTGGCCTTGGAAAGCAAAATGAAGCAGGGCAAAGGTTAACAGAGTTTTGTCAAGAGAACACACTGGTCATAGCGAACACCCTTTTCCAACAACCTAAGAGGCGACTCTACACATGGACATCACCAGATGGGCAACACCGAAATCAGATTGACTATATAATTTGCAGTCAAAGATGGAGAAGCTCTATCCAGTCAGTAAAAACAAGACCTGGAGCTGACTGTGGTTCAGATCATGAGCTACTCATTGCAAAATTCAGACTTAAACTGAAGAAAATCGGGAAAACCATGAGGCCATTCAGGTTTGACCTAGATCACATCCCTGATGAATATACAGTAGAGGTGAAGAATAGATTCAAGGGTCTGGATTTGATAGATAGAGTGCCTGAAGAACTATGGACAGAGGTTCGTGACATCGTACAGGAGGCAGCAATCACCACCATACCAAAGAAAAAGAAATGCAAGAAAGCAAAATGGCTTTCTGATGAGGCTTTACAAATAGCAGAGGAAAGAAGGAAAGCGAAAGGCAAAGGCGAAAAGGAAAGATTTACCCAACTGAACGCAGATTTCCAGAGAACAGCAAGGAGAGATAAGGAGGCCTTCCTGAATGAACAGTGCAAAGTAATAGAAGAAAACAATAGAATGGGAAGGACTAGAGATCTCTTCAAGAAAATTGGAGAAATCAAGGGAGCGTTCCATGCAAAGCTGGCCATGATAAAGGACAAAAACGGTAGGGACCTAACAGAAGCAGAAGAGATTAGGAAAAGATGGCAAGAATACACAGAAGAACTATACAAGAAAGACCTCAATGTCCTTGACAAACACGACGGTATAATCACTGACCTTGAGCCAGACATCCTGGAATGTGAAGTTAAATGGGCCTTAGAAAGCATTACTAACAACAAAGCTAGTGGAGGTGATGGTATTCCAGCTGAGCTATTCAAAGTCTTAGAAGATGATGCTGTTAAAGTTCTGCACTCCATTTGCCAGCAAATTTGGAAAACGCAACAGTGGCCACAGGATTGGAAAAGATCAGTATACATTCCAATCCCAAAGAAGGGCAATGCCAAGGAATGTTCAAACTATCGCACAATTGCACTCATATCACACGCTAGCAAGGTCATGCTCAAGATCCTACAAGCTAGGCTTCAACAGTACGTGGATAGAGAACTACCAGAAGTACAAGCTGGGTTTCGAAGAGGTAGAGGAACTAGAGATCAAATTGCCAACATTCGCTGGATTATGGAGAAAGCAAGAGAGTACCAGAAAAATATCTACTTCTGCTTCATTGACTATGCTAAAGCTTTTGACTGTGTGGATCACAACAAACTATGGCAGGTCCTTAAAGAGATGGGAGTACCAGACCACCTCACATGTCTCTTGAGAAACCTGTATAAGGGCCAAGAAGCGACAGTTAGAACCGGATACGGAACAACTGATTGGTTCAGCATAGGAAAAGGAGTACGACAAGGATGTATACTGTCACCTTGCTTATTTAATATATATGCAGAGTACATCATGCGAAATGCTGGCCTGGATGAATCACAAGCGGGAATTAAGATTGCTGGGGAAAAGATCAACAACCTCAGATATGCAGATGATACCACTCTAATGGCTGAAAGTGAAGAGGATCTAAAGAGCCTCTTGCTCAGAGTAAAAGAGGAGAGCGCAAAAGTGGGCTTGAAGCTCAACATCAAAAAAACTAAGATCATGGCATCCGGCCCCATCACTCCTTGGCAAATAGAAGGGGAAGTCGTGGAAGTAGTGACAGACTTCACGTTCCTGGGATCCCAGATCACCGCAGACTGTGACTGCAGCCATGAAATTAAAAGACGCCTGCTCCTTGGGAGGAAAGCGATGGCGAACCTAAACAGCATGATAAAAAGTAGAGACATCACCCTGCCAACAAAAGTCCGCATGGTCAAAGCAATGGTATTCCCAGTAGTCATGTATGGCTGTGAGAGTTGGACTAAGCTCAAATACTTTGGCCACCAAATGAGAAGGGAGCACTCACTGGAAAAGACCCTGATGCTGGGAAAGATTGAAGGTCAAAGAAGACGGGGACGGCAAAGGATGAGATGGTTAGACAGTGTCAGCGATGCAACGAACATGAAATTGAGCCAACTTCGGAGGACGGCGGAAGACAGGAGAGCCTGGCGGGAGATTGTCCATGGGGTCGCGAAGAGTCGGACTCGACTGTGCGACTGAACAACAACAAGGAACCCAGAGTACAATTTTGAACTTCTGGACAGGGCTAAGGTAACATTCCATGAGAAACCAAACCAGGTTCACATTCCGATAAACCCTGGCTCCACAAGTCTGCAAGGGAAGGCTTATAGCTCAGGGCATGTGGCTTGCATGAAGAATGCATGCACAATCCCTGCCTATTAACCACAGTTGAAAAGAATTTAAGTAGTAAGGCTAGAAAAAAAGCCTGAAGAACTGCTGCCATTCAGACTATGCAATATTGGACTAGCTGCACCAATGGTCCAAATCAAAAAGAGATAGTTAACATCTGTGTCAACAGACACACATGCTCTTCACTGCTCTTCACTTTTCACACACAAAACAAATCCTGTGGAAACTGCTTCTAAAGTGCACTGAACAGTCCCAGACTTTGTAGTTTGTATTGTTTACAACCAGGAAAGCAGCTGATGGATAACACAAGCCAGACTGATTGTAAAACTGAAAGCTAAATCATTCTCAGTCAAAAGACACAAGAAAGGAGAGCCTGTAGTAATGATTTACAGTTGAATCCAAGAAAGACAAGGATATATTCCAGTTTGGAAATTTAAGAGGGTATTTTTTTTAAAAAAAATCATGCATATATTTCTAATATTGCTTTACACCAGGAGGGCTACAACTCACATCACTCTGAAAGCCACTTTTACATTTTTATTTACTCAGGAAACTAGCATGTTAACTGATGAAAGTATCTCAGTTAGGGCTGCCAAGTCCCCCCAGGGGGTGGGGAAACCCCCGCCCCAGATGCCCATTCCCCGCCGGCGGCAGATTGGGTCCCGGGGGGAACCCCACCCCAACGTGCGTGTCACCAGGAAGTGATGTTAGGACGCCGAGCACACTGGGGGCGGGGCCACGACCATCGGAGGGAAAACTCTATGGTTTTCCCTCCGATGGTTGTGCCCCTGCCCCCAGCGTGCCCAGCGTCCTAATGTCACTTCTGGGTGACGTGCGTGCGCTTTGTGTGCGCGCTCCAGTCACCGCCCGGGAGTCCCCCGCTGGGGCGACTGCAACGACTTGGCAACCCTAATCTCAGTCCAACACCTTGGCTATCTTCTCTCTGTTCCATCCTACACAAATTTTCTCTGTTCCCTCTATTCTGTTCTTCCACCCTTTATTCATCTCTTCCCGTATGTCCCCATTAGAGCTGCCATTAGGGCCTTGTGTACTTGAAAGAAGTTTGTTACAGGAAGTGAGAAAGGTAGCTCTAAAAATTGCTGTAACTCTGTGGTTTTACTATAGAGTTTCACCACAGAGTTTCTGACAGTTCCTACACCTAACATCTAGACTGGTCTAGCAATATCTGGCATCTCCTTAAGCTACCTTTGTCACTTCCAGTTGTCACTTCTAGTAAAAAAATGTCTGGTATGTACACAAGGTTGCATTAAAAAAAAAAAATCTTCTGAGACACTGTGCCCCCCCACAACACTTCCACCTGTTGCCAGGCACTGTCCTTGTCCTCATGAATCAATTGCAGCCCTCAGGTTATCATCTGCTAGTTGTTTTCCCACTTAGGGTAGCTTGGCTGGCATCAACTACAATCTATGCCTTTCCCATCATAGCTCCCATCCTATAGCACAGGCTTCCTGGGGGAGTGAGAGGAGTGTGTAGAATTCTCCAGCCTTGGAAATACCAATAGGAACCCTCCACAGCTTAACAGGCACTGCTGGCTGACAAGAACATAGTTTCCATTCTGCACTATGGGATCTGAAAGCTATACATAGGCTCAGTACAGTTCCACACCCCCTCACATGTCAGCTGTTCGCAGTTACACAGAGAGGCAGGGAACTTGTTAAAAGTGGACTATCAGAACACATTTATTTATTCCCTCCTGATTCTGAACTTCTCCCCCCTGCTGGGGTTTGGGTGTTAGGTGGACTCAGGGCTCTGAGCCACCCTGTCTCTCTGCTCATGCTGAGCAGTGGGGCTTAGCTACTGAGTGCCTTGGCTGAGTGAGGACCCACATTTTATATCTTCCTGATTGTGAACTGGTCTCCCTGCTGAGGTTTGGGTGTTAGGTGGACTCAGGGCTCATGGCCACACAAGAGAGGTCAGGCCAGATGACAGCCTTGTGTGACCAGTACTCAAGGGGATTGACGTTAGTGGTCTCAGGGCACTTGGCGAGGTATTCCCTCACCATCAGCTCTGCCAAATCCGCCTCCATTGCGTACCTGGCATCACTGCCGGTGCTGACCTCCTGGTTTACCACTGACAACCAATAGTGGGGCTTCTCCCTGGTTGGGCTCTTTGAGGCAGAGGTGCTGGGCTGTGGCTCCTCCCCATCCTCCTCCTCCTCCCCATCCTCTTCTCCTACTGTTCCCTTGGGGCACATCTGTTGGCCTGTAGCCCCCACAGTTCTTTGTGGAGCCCATGCTTCCATTGCAAGAGCTCTGCATTCAGGAGAGCAATGCTGTCTTTTATCTGGGAGTCACAGATACAGGTCAGCTTGTGCTCCCCTTTATTGCAGATAGGGTGCAACCTGGGGGTGATGCCCACCTGCAACCTCTCTGCCAAGGCCCTGACCTATGGGAGAACAGCCAGATCCAGTGTGGAGGCCAGTGGCCAGTCTAGCCCTTAAATCAGGGGGATGACTTGCCCCAGGCTGGCCATATGGGATGCTTGAGGACACGCACCATTTGGGAGAAAGTCAGCCTGTTAGATCGCGCTAACAAAGGATCGGAGAATGATTTCAGCTCAGTGATTCAGCTTTATTTGAAGTAGCAAGCAAACACTCAAACGCATTCCAAAACCAGAACAGATTAACATTGGGAGCTAGGCTCCTTTTAAACATTCCCGGGCTAATATAGCCACGCCTTTTTACAATTAACAACCAATAAGATTGCATAGTTAAAGACCAATGAGAGTCTTTCCCTCTCTGGAGACTGTACAGTTCTGATTGGTCGCTGTGGGAGGTCGACCAATAGCAATGTTCTTCAGAGGAGCCTTCATCCGGCTCAAGCTTAACATTGAATGTAAATGGGCCGATTCAAGTGAGGATTCCAATACATTACACAGCCAGTCATTGGAGCTGATGCTGAGCTCCTCTTTCTCATGCAGGATGGTCATGGAAGAGATGACACCCTGCGTGGCACTCTTCTGCTCCATCATACGCACAATCATGGCATTGGTGGAGTTCCTCATCCCACTCCCCCTGCCTCTTGCACAGCAGAAGATGCTGCACTGGAAGTGGGTGGCCAGGCACCAGCAGGTCTTGGGTAAAGGTAAAAGTTTGCTTGCTCGAAAGCCAGTTGAATCCGACTCTAGGGTTGCGGTCAGTGTTCCCTCTAAGCTGCGTTAGTGTGAGCTAGCTCACAGTTTTTTAGCCTCCGGCTCACACATCTTTGTCTTAGCTCAGGAAGGATGGCTCCAGAGCAAACTAATTCATGCAGGAGCCAAATTGCTTGCTCACAACTTTAATGCTAGTAGCTCACCAAGTAGAATTTTTGCTCACAGGACTCCACAGCTTAGAGGGAACATTGGTTGCGGTGCTCATCTTCGTTCCAAAGCCGAAGAGCCAGCGCTGTCCAAAGACATTTCCGTGGTCATGTGGCCGGCATGACTAAACACCAAGGCACACGGAACACTGTTACCTTCTCACTGAAGTGGTACCTATTTATCTACTTGCAATTTCTTGCTTTCGAACTGCTAGGTTGGCAGGAGCTGGAACTAGAGATGGGAGCTCACTCCGTCATGCGGCACTTGGGTCGACCTGGCTGGGATGGCTTCTCCTGCAGTGCAGTTTAAACCAGGCTGCCTGAGAAGCCAGCCCCAATCCAAGCCAGTGGGAACAGTCTGCTCCCCTCAGCCCAGCTGATCCTTGGCCTGCCTTCTGTAGTCCCCTTAAACTTTAAAGGGATTGCAGTAGAAGCCCAACAAACAGCTGAGAGGCAGGAACAATCTGCTCCTGCCTCTCTGTGGTTTTCAGATCTATCAGTAATTCCCGAATATATCCAGTATTTTCTTGGTGGATTCCCCCCCCCTGAGAAAACCTGGATACATTTGGGAAACCGAAATGTATATATTTTCAGCTTGGGTAGATCTGAATGCACAGCCCTAGTCTTGAGCAAGGATTGCATCTTGAGGAGAGTAGCATCCCAGGTGGTCTTGAAAATGTTCCCCAGCCTCAGAGCATCTTTCACCACCAGCTGAAGCATGTGTGCCAGGCAGACAATGCCCTTGAGGTGCACACGCTTCACCTCTGCCAGCATGTTGGCATTGCCATCCATGACCATGTAGCCACAGACGGTGTTATTGCTGCCTACCCACTTCCTCAGGCTTCTCTCTATCACACAGCAGCAGTGTGTTGCACTGTGTGGTCTGCATCCATCCCCTGCATGTGGAGCAGAATTACTCTGTAGCCCTTCCTGTCCCCAACAGTCCTTCTGGCTGCTCCAGAGGTCTGCCATGAAGTGCATGGTTCTGCTTTGCATTCTGGAGGGCGGAGCCTTAATCATCACCACTGCAGTCAGAAAAAGTCTATGTCCTCCATGAAGGAGAAGGGCTGACCATCCACAGCAATCATCTTGCAGTGGCTGGGTGAAAAGTATGCAGACGGAGAGTGATTTCAGCTAAGCATACCTTTATTTAGTTCAGGACAAAGACGAAGGGACCAGCTCGCAGGCTGGTTATATAGGTTCAGAAAACCCGCCACCAAGTACACCTAAACACACCCCCTACTCCCGATAGGCTATTTACAGTACCCGGGCGACCATTGGTCTCCCGGCTGAGAAGCTGGCCCTTTGATTGGGCCGGCTAGGATCCTATGGACCCATTGTCTTTGGACGTGAAGCTATTGAAGAGTTGTGCCTGGCCAGCCCGGGCAAGTCCGGGCATGTCAGGCTGCATACATTACACCCCTCCCCCCTTGGTTCAGAAGGCACCCACAGACGAAGTCCTTCAAGTAGGCGGGTGGCTTCTTGGGGCGCGTCGAGCGTCGGGGCTCCGGGGTAGCGATGGGTTCGGGCTCGGGGGCCCTGGGAGCCGAGGGGCCTGGGGCCGACGAGGGCGCCGAGGAGGCAGGACAGTCTGGCACCACGGTGGGAGGTGCCTCGGGTTCCTCACGGAGAGGCGGCTGTGGATCCGGTGCCGGGAGTGGGGCCGATGTGGCAGGCTCTGGGTCCTCGTCCGGATCCTCAGGGTCCAGCTGTAGCGTGCGACGGCGCAGCTGATCTATGTGCCGGTGGAGGATCTGGCCGTCCTCGCTGGAGACCTCGTATGAACGGGGGCCCTTGACCCGTATGACTCGGGCTGGGATCCATTGAGGCCCCCGGCCGTAGTTTCGGGCGTACACCGGGTCCTCTGGAAAGAACCCTCTGGCCGGCTCGTACGTCTCGGTGCCCGGGGCCTCCGGGGTTGCCCGATCTGGGTGTAACCGATCCAGTCGGGAGGCTAGGCGACGGCCCAGCAGTAGTTCGGCTGGGGTGCGGCCGGTCGTGGAGTGTGGCGTGGTGTGCTGTCCGAAGAGGAAAGCGGCTAGTTTATAGTCCCAATCGGTGGAGTCCAGTCGGCGAAGTGCGTCCTTTGTGGTGCGCACCATGCGCTCCGCCTGGCCATTTGTAGCGGGGTGAAACGGGGCGGATCGGACGTGGCGGATCCCGTAGTACCTGGTGAACGCCTGGAACTCGGCAGAGGTGAACGCGGTCCCATTGTCCGTGACCAGCGTGTCGGGGATCCCTTGGCCGCTGAAGATCCTCCACATGGCCCGGATTGCGGCCTGCGAGGATGTGGAGGGCACTGGGACCACTTCCAGCCACTTGCTGTATGCGTCCACCAGGATGAAGAACAGCTTGCCCTGGAAGGGTCCCGCAAAGTCCAGATGGAGGCGGGACCAGGGACGGTGGGAGGATTCCCAGGCCCTCTCGGGCGCTCGGGGTGGTTCCGGCCGCGAGGCTTGGCATGGCTGGCACCTCTTGACTACCCCTTCAATGTCGGCGTCCAGTCCCGGCCACCACACGTAGCTCCTGGCCAGGGCTTTCATCCGCACCACCCCGGGGTGTGTCTCATGCAGGGCGGTGAGTACCCGTTCCCTTAAAGGCGAGGGGATGACCACCCGGCTTCCCCACAGCAAGCACCCCTTGTGGGTTGAGAGTTCGTTTTTCCGGGTGGCGAACGGGGCGATGTCCTGGTCTCCTTTGGCCTCGGGCCACCCCCTCACCACCCAGTCCAAGACCCTCCCCAATGTCTTGTCCTTGGAGGTACAGCGTGCCACCTCCGAAACATGGACCAGCTGGTCCGTGAGGGCTTCCAGGCTCGCGACCAGGAGCGCGGGGGCCGGGTCCGGGTCACACTTGGGGAGGGGCAGGCGGCTCAGAGCGTCAGCGTGGCCCATCGCCTTCCCGGGCCGATGGACGAGGTCGTACGCATACCCCGCCAGGAAGATGGACCAGCGTAGCACCCTGGGCGAGGTGATCTGTGGCGTCTGCCGGTCGGGTGCGAGGAGGCCCAGCAGGGGCTTGTGGTCCGTCAGGATCGTGAACGGACGGCCGTACAAGTAGTGGTGAAATTTTTTCACCCCTGCCACGATTGCCAACGCCTCCTTGTCGATCTGCGCGTAGTTGCGCTCGGCCGACGACAGTGTCCGCGAGTAGTAGGCCACCGGGACCTCGCGACCATCCGGTAGTCTGTGCCCCAGGACCGCCCCGACCCCATAGGGAGAAGCGTCGCACGCCAGCACCACGGGAAGGGCCTCGTCAAAATGGGCGAGGACCGCATTAGAGACCAGGAGGTCCTTTATTGTTTGGAAAGCCGCGGCGTGCGGAGGCCCCCAGACCCATGGTGCTGACTTGTCGAGGAGGCGGTGGAGCGGCTCTGCGACGGCCGCCTTCAGGGGCAAGAAGGAGTGGTAGAAGTTCACTAGGCCCAGGAACGCCTGTAGCTCCGTCTTGGACTTCGGGGCCGGGGCGTGCGTGATGGCCTCTACCTTGTCCTGGGAGGGGTGCAGGCCGGCGGCGTCCACCGCGAAGCCCAGAAACTCCACCCGCGGCACCCCCAGTAGGCACTTCTCCCGTTTCACCTTGAGGCCCGCCGCGTCGAAGCGCTGTAAAACGGCCCTCAGACGGTCTGCGAAGGACGAGGGGTCTGGCGCGGCGATCAGCACGTCGTCTAGAAACGGCTGAACTCCGGGGATGCCTTTAAGAAGGGAATCCATAAAAGATTGAAAGATCCCCGGCGCGACTGAGACCCCGAACTGGAGGCGGTGCACTTTGAAGGCCCCCTTGTGGGTCGCAATGGTCTGGGCCTCGGCCGTGGCGGCGTCCACCGGTAGCTGCTGGTACGCCTGGGCCAAGTCCAGTTTGCCGAACACCCGGGCCCCGGCCAGGGCCGCCAGCACTTGGCTTACTACCGGCACCGGGTATGCGTGGGGCTGTAGGGCTTTGTTTATGGTACATTTATAGTCCGCGCAGATGCGGACGTCCCCGTTCGGCTTGATTGGTGTGACAATGGGGGTTTCCCACCGGGCCGACGCCACAGGTTCTAGCACGCCTTGCTCAACCAGGCGATCAAGCTCGGCCTCCACCTTCGGCCTCATGGAGATCGGGGGCAGCCGGGACCTGATGCGTATGGGGCGTATCGCTGGGTCTAGGTCCAGGGAGATGGCGGGGCCCGTGTACCGCCCCAGGGTCCCATCGAAGACGCGGGGGAATTCTGCACACACCGCCCCGAAATCCTGTGCTCCAACCTGGTTGATGCCCGTAACGGAGAGCCCCAGGGCCTTGAACCAGGCCAGTCCCAACAAGCTGGAGAGGGGGCGGTCCACAACCAGTAGGTCCAGTTGGCCCTTGAAGCCCTGAAACTGGACCCGGAACTTGCCCCAGCCCACCACCGCCACGGGGTTTTTGTTAAAGTCCCGTAACCGGAAACCCCGTGACTTCTGTAGTGGTGGCCCCCCCTGAGGACACAGTGAACGGAGCGTGTCCGCGGATATTATGGAGTAGGTCGACCCGGTGTCGATCTCCATGGTGCAGGGGGCTCCCTCTATGAGGACCGTCACATGCATTTTATTTGGGCCGTCGGGGGGCAGGTTACAGACCTGGTGCTGTGGGAAGTGGGACGACACGGTGTGGAGCTCCAGGGGCAGTTCCGCGGTGGTCTGGTGGGTGGCCGATCTCGGTCGTTGTCCCTGGGACCGGCAGACCTTGGCGATGTGTCCGGCCTTGTTGCAGGAGCGGCAGACCGCATTCCGGAAACGGCACGACCGGCGTTCGTGGCCCTCCCCGCAGCTGGCGCACTGGCTTGGAGACGGGGCCTTGTTGGTCCTGGAGGATGCGTGTTTTGGTCGCTGCTGAGTCCGCTGTCGGAGTTGCAGGACTTCCTCTTGGTCCGAGACGTCGGAGCCGCTGCTCACTTGGGTACGGTGGACCGCCTTGGCGCGGCGGTCTTGTCGCGCTTGTTCGTATGCTGAGGCCTCCCGGATGGCCTTGTCCAGGCTCAGATCGTTCTGGCTCACCAGTTTCCTCTGCAGCTTCGGCTCCCGGAGTCCGACGAGGAACTGGTTCAGGAGGGTATCGTCGAGGCTGGGGAAGGAGCACCGGGTCGCCAGGCTCCGCAGCGCCGCCAGAAAATCGGAGGTGGTTTCGCTGGGGCCCTGAACTCTTGCGAAGAAGTCCAACCGCTCCACGTACTTCGTGGGTTTGGGAGCCAGATGGTCGGTCAGGGCCTGGACTAAGGAGCTGTATGACTCGTCCTTCGTTAGTTTGGGCGAGATTAAGTCCTTGAGGAGCCGATGGGTCTGGATTCCGCAGTGGCTCAGCAGGTAAGCCTTCTTCATCGCGTCATCCACCACCTTGTGGATGGTGAAGCGGCTCTCCAGCGTGTCCAGCCAGGTGTCCCACAGCGAGGGCTGGGAGAGATCGAAAGCGGGCAGGCTTTCAGTTGCGGTCGCGGTCGCCATTGTGTTGCAGCCACGTGGTGGGGTGGCCTCTGGAACGGCGATGGCGTCGGGAGCGTTGTGGAGGCCGCTGCTGCTCTCGGGGTCAGCAGGGAGCGAAGCGGAGCCGGGAGCTGCGCGATGAGCGGTTGCCGGAGAGCTGGGAAGCGAAGCGGCGCGGTTCCCGGAGGTCTCGGCGTCGGGGCTCGGTGCGGTGCTCGCGTTGGCGTCCGGGTCTTTGTTCATGGGGTCGTGGATCCCACCTTCGTCGCCAGTGAAAAGTATGCAGACGGAGAGTGATTTCAGCTAAGCATACCTTTATTTAGTTCAGGACAAAGACGAAGGGACCAGCTCGCAGGCTGGTTATATAGGTTCAGAAAACCCGCCACCAAGTACACCTAAACACACCCCCTACTCCCGATAGGCTATTTACAGTACCCGGGCGACCATTGGTCTCCCGGCTGAGAAGCTGGCCCTTTGATTGGGCCGGCTAGGATCCTATGGACCCATTGTCTTTGGACGTGAAGCTATTGAAGAGTTGTGCCTGGCCAGCCCGGGCAAGTCCGGGCATGTCAGGCTGCATACATTACACTGGGGTCAGTGACTGCTTCCTGGGCCCTCCACTTAGCCTTTTTGACCTCTTGGAGGTCCTAAACACAGTAGCCCAAGTGTGGGGAGCCTTTCTTAGAGGGGCCTTCTGCTCCCCCTCCACTTCTGAGAAGGAGTGAGCCTTTTCTTCCTCCCACTGGCCACCACTCTTTCTTCTGGCAGCAACATACTGTGGTGCACCATTTGCAGGTGCTTGCAGAGAAGAGGGGAGGACAAGTTTTGGGGTCGGTTTGCACTCTGCCACACAGGAGTCACTGGTGAGGGTGCAGAAATGTTTCCAAACTGTGGCTCCAGGATTGGAAAAGGTAAGAGACACAGCTGCTTTCTGGTGCTGGGCTGGGAGGGGCCACAGAGATGTGTGTTTGAGGAGGGACCAGCAACAGGGAGTTGAGATGTGGAAGAGAAGGATGCTCCCCCCCCCACACACACACCCTCTGAATCACTGCTGTCAGAGTCCTCCTCTCCAGAGAGTGTTAGCAACTGCTGGTGTCTCTAGATAGTGCTAACAATTCTTTTGCCTTTGTGGAGAGCCCCAGAAACAGACCAGAGGAAGAAGGCTCTGAGACCCCTGGTGATGCCCTGCAAGGGCCAGGCTACAGTGGTCTTGCAGGATGGGTTTGGTACCCAGGGACAGGGGCCTGTGGTACACAAGGGGTGGAAGACTTCTTTCCCCCCCCCCATGACAAGCACGCTTCACACCCACTTTCACCCTCACAGCACACAGAGGTGTTCACACTCAGGAAGGGTGGGATGATATAAATGTGGGACCCCAAGAATGCAATTGCCCCCAACTTGGAGAGATTATAGAGAGACAGTCCTAACATCCGCTATGGAAGTAACCCTAGAGGCAAAAGTATTACTTAGGAACATACTTGAAATAGTCCCCATGCATTATTTCAGTGTATACACCAACACTCCAATCCATAAATACTTGGTTGGGGAAGAAACTGTAAACAGTCTTTATTACACAAAGCAGTTTGCATGACTAATCACTTTAAACTGATTCCCACTGGTCTGGTGGGGCTGGGGTGCCCACCGAGATGTCATGGGGTAACTTTGGGAAGCCCCTGTCAGAAGTCTTGTCATGTCTGCCTTTCTGTCCTTCCAAATCTGCCTTTGGAGAATTGTAGGTGGCCCAGCCAGCCCAACAGGTGTTTCTTTTCCTCTGCAGAGCAGAAGAATTCACAGTGGGTTGCATCAGCCTGGGGGGGGGGGCTGTGAGAGTTGTGAGCTCAGGGCACACTCCCCTTGCTTGTCTGGTGGGGCTAGGGTGCCCACCAAGCTGCCGCTGTCAGAACTCTAGGGTATGTCTGCCTTTCCATTGCTCAGAACCTGCCTTTGAAAACTTGGGGGGGGGGCTGGGAGTGTAGGAGGGATGCTTGCCTTGCTTCCAGTGTCTGGCTGGAAAGGTCTGCCCAGGTGAAGCTTCCCTTTGAGTTTGGTGCCACTGGCTTGCTCCTGAGCCATTCCATAGACTCCTGGCTGTAACTGTCCAGACAGAGCACTAGGGAGACCTTTTTTTTGGGGGGGGGGCACAACTGAGACCCCATAAATGTAATCTGCCCCCAATTTGGAGAGATTTTAGAGGAGCAGGCGTCAGAGTGATATTCCCTGTATGTTTGGTGTATGTAGTTTGCAAAGGGTCTGTTTTTGAACCTTTGCCTGATTTTTTCCTGAAATTACTTTCCTGTCTTGACCTTAATCCTTTTGGGTTTGCACTGCCACAGTGACACTGGTTCCTGGGCACATTGCACTGGTTCTGCTGGGCTTGAAAAAATGCCCCCTACCTTCAGTTTCTACTGTAGAGATTCTCAGGGGACTTTGATTCTGTTCCACTGGACTTCTATTGCTTTTGCTTTTCTTCTTTTTTTCTTGCTGTTTTTTCCTTCTATTGGAAACATGGCCACCTTCTTTGGGGGACCATAATTTGGACCCAGTAAATCCAATCCTTACCAGATTTGGAGGGCCAGTAGAGGGGAGTCATCCAGATATCCCTTGCAAGTTTGGCCCCTCTAGCATGTCATCAAAAGGCGTTCTTCCACATCATGAACCAAACTGGTTCATCAAGCATCAAAAAGTTTGTGACAGCCTGTGGTTTGTGAACCGTGCACACCACGAACTACGAACCAATATGAACCACATTTTTCCAGTTCCTGCCCATCTCCACTCCTGGGGAACTGAACCTTATAGTCTGGAGACCAGTTGTAATGATGGGAAAACGCCAGGCCATACTTGGAGTTTGGCAACCCTACTCCATAATGAGATCAGCAAAAGACAGTAACTGCATACAAGATTTTAACTTCTTGGGCTGAAGGAAGATGGACGTTCACTGGTGACCTTGAACCCATCACTCACTCTCCCAGCGTGACCTAATTCACAGAACTATTACATGGATATAAGGAGAGAACCTTTTGTTTCACAATCAGCTAGAGGTGTGGAATAGACAGACAGACAGGCAGGCAGACAGGCAGGCTTGGCACTATAGCTAGCTGTCTGCAGCAGAATGGAAAAACTGACTTTTGAGAGAGGGGGAACTCAGGCCATAACCTTTAAAGCTCCAACAGTCTGGGTCTGAGATATCTAAAAGGCTGTCTATTCCCATATGATGGACTTGGCTCTGGTAATAATCTGTTGAGCTTCAGATAGCAGAGCAATGCACAAGAGGGCAACTCCAAATAACCTCAAGGCATGGGGAAAGACTCAAGGACCCAGATTATTCAGTGTTTTAATGATCAAAAAGTACTGAAATGCCAAGATGCTGATTAATTCTGCAGCAGCATAAATGTAGGTGGTTTGTGGATTGGGTTATCTGCAAGGTGTGGCTTGTGCATGTGAAAACAATTTGTTGAAACAGTCAATAAGAAAGCAAGAGGCTGCTGGGTTACCCATTCTGGTAATTTAGTGATGCTAATTGTCAAACCAGAAAGAAACAAATCATTTTCATTTTTAAAAAATTTATTTTTCCTTGTCGCATATTTACTAACATGGATGACATCAGACCCATCTTTTGATGCACCACCATCCTTAATACAGTAAGTGCCTGTTTCATAATCAGGTACCTGGAATAAACAACTCCTTGACCCATTTAAGCCTTTGATTTGTTTATACGTTTGGGGTGTGCCTAAGCAGTGGATCTGACTGAATGCAAGTCAACCTCCCAGCAAGAACAGAGACTCTCAGTTTATCTCACGTTACTTCTTGATAGCGCTCACAAAAATAAATAACAGAGTCCCATCTGCTCTAGCATCCTGTTTCCCACAGTAGCCACTCAGATACCTCCAGGAAGCCCACAAGCAGGGCATGAAGTCAACAGCCTTTTCCCCACTCCTGCCCAAAATGTCCTACTCATCAACTTCATTGAATGAAATAAGTCTAGCTGTCTACTATCTCTAAATGATAGAAAGTTTTATAACCATTTATTAAGTGTGGCAGGGGAATGGGGGTGGCACTGATGGAAGAAGCATCAGCCCTCATGGGGGAACTATGGGAAACAGGTCAGCAACAGGGCACAATTACATGAATGCCAGTAGAAAGGGTCTACACAAGCCACTTGGGCAGAGGCTGGCTGGTGTTTGACATAGATGAGGATAACATCCCACTCAGCCTACAGCGTGGCCTGGGCAGGAGGGGCAGAGAAGAGCCCAGCCCCAGGAAAGAGAAGGAAGTGATGTAACTTCTACATCTCCCTGGAGGCAACATTGTAAAAGGTGGAAGCAACAAGTAAGATCATTCCAGGGCAAGAAACAGGCACCCCAAGCCTCCGGCACCTCTCTGCACTTACATGCCTCCTCATCACAATTAAGGAAGATACTTGAATGCCATTTTGGTTGCCATCCTTTGTACATTTACTAGCTCCATATTAGTTTTGGGGGATAAGGTAACAAGAGGTAGACACAGAATTCCATGCCCCTGCCACAGATCTATGCACAGAATTATGATACTGGAAGATTTATCTTCCAATAACTTTAGCACCCAATTGCTTTTTGCACTACTGCAGAGCACTGAGTCAATACCTTTACTGAGATATTCACTATAACTTGGTTAATTATGATTCAGCAGTATGGTATGGAATGCTAAATTAGGACTGTGTACATCCTTGAGACCAGGCAAATTCTCTAAAAAAAGACTGGGGGGGGAATAAGCCTATGATATACCATGCACAACTTTTATTCTATGCTGCCTTCATTGAAGACAGAATTTCAGACCTGGATTTAAATACCCTAACTACCATGAAGTTTGCTGAGTGAGCATGGGCTAGTCATACCTACACTACCTCAGTGGGTTGCTGTGAGAATAAAATGCAGATAGAAGAATCTGAACTTTTTGGAGAGAAGAAAGCATACTAAAGCTGTAGTCACACACGCCAAATAATCCACTTTCAATCCACTTCAGTGCACTTTCAAACTTGATTTTACTGTGTGAACTGGCAAAATCCAGTTGAAAAGTGCATTGAAAGTGGATTGAAAGTAGATTGAAAGTGGATAATTTAGTGTGTGTGACTGCAGCCTAAGATTAGGGAAAGCCAACCCCCAATATCTCTCTCTCTCTCTCTCTCTCTCTCTCTCTCTCTCTCTCTCTCTCTCATATTAGGGAAAAGAATCCTGAGCATACATATCTGCCTAAAGATTATATTTACATGGAAAAAATAGGCAGGCAGTTGAAAATTTTTACGGATGATAAATGACTTTGGAACAGCTAGTAGCCTTGGACTTAATCCTGAATGGAGCTCAGCACCTGAAGCATAATGTGTATCAGACCAATTGGCAGCAGTGACTATATTGTTATCAAAGCCAACAAACTTATAAAAGATAAGTAATTTTGTTGATAGACAATAACTTCAGGATAAAAGGAAAGACTTCTTTACTCAGTGACCAATAAAATTCTGGAATTTAATGAAAGTGGATACAGTGATGGTAATTGGTTTAGATGGTATAAAAGGCAGATTAATGGAAGAAAGGTCCATCAATGACTACTAGCCTTGGTGACTAAAGGGAACCCCCATATGTAGAGGCGATAAACATCTGAATTCCAGTGCTAGGATGCAATATTAGGGGAAGGCCTCGGTATCTATGCCTTCTTTTTTGGTCCTCCAAGACAGGTAGACCACTGTGTGAAAAAGGATGCTGAACTAGATAAACCAAGGCTCTTCTTGTATTCTTATAAGGGACTGTTTAAAAGTATGATGAAAGGGAGAGTCAAGATGGTCACATCTGTTTAGGATACTTGAAGTTTATTTAAAGCCATAATAATAGAAGCTCAGATAAAATATATGCCATAGATCAGGGAAAATTCAAGCATGTCTAAGAAGATACTATCATGGTAAATCAGAAGGGTAAAACAAGGTTTGAAAGGCAAGAAAAATAATTTGAGAAATATAGTGCATAAAATATTTGTGGTTTTTTTTAAATATAGAAATCCTTAAATACATCAGATGTAGGAAAGCAATACTGTTATATGAATGCAGTACAAGTGAATTATTGAAGGGCGGGGAAAGTCCCAAGATGGTCAGTTAATTAATTGTGTCCAACTTTATCATGAAGATAGAGAACAAATCCCAATCTGAACTTCTCTCCCCTCTCCATTGGTGGTGAGATGATAGTTCTAGGAATAGTGAAATAGTGGTGGTGAGATGAAGTTCTAGGAATAAGACAACAAATGACTGGGTCAAAATGGCATGTACCTGAGAGTTCTTAAAGAATTCAGATGTACAAAAAAGCTAATCTCCTACTAAAAACCAGCATCCTTACTGGAGGACTGGAAAGAAGACAACAACAAAAATATTTTTAAGTGATCCATCTAGGAGCCAGGATATAGCAAGGTATACAAAAATACAGATGAGAAACCAATCAGTAATAAAGGGTAAAATCAAATCAAATGGAAAACACTGGGAGATTCCACAGAGAAGCTGAATTTCAACAACAATCAGATTATAAAAGCAGTGTGATATGGTGATTAGAGTGTCAGCCTGGGACCTGGGAGACCTGGTTTCAGATTCCCACTCTACCAATAATCTCACTGGGTGATCTTGAACTAGCTATTATCCTGCAGCAAGAAGTATATCAGAATATTGCTGTGAGGATACAATAGAAAAGGGAGAACCACATGCAAGGCTTGAGGTCCTTGCAAGAAGAGTAGGATAAAAGTGCTACAGGTAGATTCACTCTAACTTCAAAAGTGTGGACAGTATCTCAGACTTTGATTTCAAAATCTCAGCCTCTGCTGTCATAATACTGAAGAAGTTGAACAGTAACTTCAGATGAGAATTTTAATAGGCTGCCTATCTAATCCTGTTTCAGCATAAGCCCTAAGAATGAAGCAAAGGCCAAACAGTTTTCATAAGAGCACATCAGTACTGAAAACAACTTCATTTGAGGAGGACTTCAAAAATATTCCAAATCAATGCTGGTAAACAATTATTTCATAATCCCATGCTCATAAAGATCTCCATGGTGCTAATAGCTCCTTCCTACCTAAGGAACGAATATCTTGATCTGGAGCCTGGAGTGTGTAGTGAGACAGCCAGATTTGCAGATGGCTCCAAGTTATTCAGAATGGTGAAATCCCAAGTAGCCTGTGAAAAATTTCATAAGGATCTAAGTAAATGGGTAACAATATGGCAACATAACATATTTTAAAAGTTTTCTACGGTAGTGTGCAACAAGGAAGAGATTTTGAGTCATGCGGCATTATTTCCTTAAGGACACGAGGTGTGGAAATGGTCACTGGCTTTGATGGGCTTACGTTTGAGAGGTTGGTTAGCTAAATGGAACCTCAAGGTCAAGAACACTGCACTTTTCATGGCCAGTTGCTGTTTGACAACCAATAGGAGAGGTCTTTCATCTCCTTGCCCTGTTGATGGACTTCTCCACTGCTGGAAACAGGAAACTGATCTAAACAAACCCTTGGTCTGATCCAGGATGGACCTTCTTATGAATTCTATGAAACTGAGGCTGCAATATCTGGGAGTAAGTTTCCTGAAGATAAAATTTGTACAGCTTGTAGGAGGGTCTCATTTTTGTTGCTGTTGCTATGGTGGGACCGACTACATTCAGCTCATCTCTCAATATATGTTAACTGGCAATAATATTGCTTACAGAACTTGACTAGAACAAAGGAAAAGTGGGAAGTAGATGGGAGGACTGGGGGGTGTAAAATTACAGAGGCCATGGTCACCTAGGGGTTCCATGAAACTGGACAACTCCTGTCGTTTGTTTTTATACAGTGCTTGGATTGGATTTCAGGGATGGGAGAGAGAGCTCAGAAGGAGTACCTGTGGTGGAAATCCTGGGAAGGAGGGACTTGAGCCTTAAAGCAAAGTGTTCTTTGCCAAATTAGGGAGAATACAATCTACCTGATAACATCTCAAGAGATTGAGCCACTGCCAATATCATGCAAAGCAAAGTTATACCCTTCTAAGCCTATTAACTTCAATGGACTTAGAAGCATGCAGCTCTGTCTAGGATGACATGGCTAATCCAGTAGCTATGGTTACTGGCAGCAGCTCTTTAAGGGCTCTAGCTGTATCTTTCCTATTTTAGCTGAAGATACCAATGACTGAACAAGTGGTCTTCTGCATGCCCAGCACTACAACTAAGCTATACACATCCCTCCTTCATTAAATTATATACCTGAAGTTGGAAAGTCACCTCTTAGAATGTATCACAAACTCACTAAATTCAGCTCTTGAGCAAGCCGTACTGAAATGAATGGAAGTAATGAAGAACAAGCTGCAGAACTGTGTCCAAGTGTTGCACTAACATGTTATAGTACATCTGACCTTTGTTTTAAACATTTTGTATTCCACGGTGTAATGACAGCCCCAAGGGCCTTGCTAACTAAAGACTAATTATTTACTTTTTGTGACAGATGGAGTGGCAAGACACACAACATCTGCCCAGGAGGTGTTTCTTCAGAGGCCATGTTCAGGGCATCTCTTGGCAATTTGAAGCATAATCAGAATAAAATTGAACTTTGCAGGCACATTCGCATAAACCACATGGGTGTTCCTTGCCTTTTCTAGTATTCTTTTAAGGGGTTGTTATGATCAAGTCAATTCACTTTCAGATCCTTCAATCTTCACTAAAATGGTTATATAAATTCTGTTCAGATATGGTGGTTGCCTAATTATTCTTCAGTACAATAAAATTTGCCCTGATTCATTTATTACAGGAACAATTTTAGAGTCTTCTGTGGAGATCCGTCTTCAGAACAAGAGGTCAATAGTTTGAAACTTTCTTTCTAAAATTCTGCTACAGTAGGATGGTACAAACTACCCATGATGTTATGCATGCAACTTCCATTGAGAATTGCCACTGTTTCCTTCTGTTCTGAACTTGCTGAGAGCAAGGTTGAAAGAGATCTTGGGGTTATAGTGGAGATGGGAATGAAAACAATGACTCAGTGTGCAGCAGGTGTGAAAAAGGTAAAGTCCAATGTTGGGGATTATTAAGAATGGAATTGAAAAGAAACTGGCCACTATCATAATGACCTTGTATAGGGAAATGGTGCACTCTAATTTGGAATATCATGTGCAATTCTTGTTGCCCAGTCTCAAAAAAGATATTACAAACTGAGGGGAAGAGGGTAGTTACTGAAGAGGGCAACTGAGGTGATCAAGGGGTTTGGTACTTTTCCTATGAGGAAACTCTGAGAAGTCTGGGAATTTTAGTTAAGAAAAAAAAGATAGCTAAAGGGGGACATGAAGCTGATGGGTAGTGGGTACAAGAATGACAAACAGAAATACTTTTTATATATACATTTTTATTATTTTCTGACTACAAACACTACAAAACACTACAACAGTAAAACTAACCTAAAATAAGCTATACAAGGATCATATATCATGATTAAATGGATATTTAGCTATAGCGCTCTCTGTAAGAAAAATAATTTTTGGAATATAGCTAATTTCTACTGTTTCAATTACAGACTGGTAAATATAAAATTAAATCAGGTAAATACAAACAATAAAGCTTTTAGGCTTATACAATTCTACTAAATCTGTTTCTTCTCTTTATTTTTCTTCTTTTCATATTTCCATTTGACTTTCAGGACTTTTGGGACTGCCTCCCCTAATCCTGATTCAGAGTCTTCTTCTGGATTGCTACTCGCTGTTGCTTCTGAGTCTCCTGACCCATGTGTGCTGCTTTTTTCTTCAATATCTTCTTCCTCTGCTGTGTCTTTTTTGTTTGCTGGTTTTTGTTGTTGTTCCAAGAACATCTTCGCTTTTAAAACAGAGTATATCTTTTCTTTTTTATCTTTGTAGTTGAAAACCAATCCTTCAGATATTATCCATCTGTAGGGGATAGAGTTTTTCTTTAAGAAACCGGTTAAATTTTTGTATTGAGTCCTCTTCTTTCTTATTTCAAATGTAATGTCTTTTAAGACTCTGATTTCTTTGTCTTTGATTTTTAAGGTAGTCCCATTTGTGGCCTTGAGCACCACATCTCTTGTTGATCTTTTGGAGAATCTCGCCACTATCTCCCCAGGAGGGCTCTTTTTCTTAATAAATTCTGGATATGTCCTGTAGACCAAATCCAGATTGCTTTGCAATGTGTCCGCCATTAAAACTGTCATTGTGGCCAACACTTCACTTAATATTTTCTTCAGATTCTCGTCTTGCTGTTCAGGAACACCTTAAAATCTCAGAACATACACTGATTTTTCCATTTGTAGTCTTAAAAGTTGGTCTTTATCAGAGGATCTTTGTTTTTCCATCACCTCCACTGTGTCACACAGTGGCCAGAAATACCAGTGCCATCAGGAGGTCCAGCAGTGGGGCCAGGACATTAGAAGCCCTCCCACTGTTGACCCCCCCCCAAGCACCAAGAAGACAGAGCATCACTTGCCCCAGAGCCCCTAGCTATACCTTGTGGCTAATAGCCACTGATGGACCTCTGCTCCTCTGTTTTTAAGTTCATCTCTTTAAGGTTTTTTTGGATCTCATCCAACTTCTTGTTGGTGTTAGTCATCTGCTCCAGCATAGGGTGCAATGCAGTAGCCAACATGTTCATGAAGTCAGTATTTACTTTCGGTTTAGTAGCCGGATGTGTTGATCTTGTAGTTCCAGAAGAGTGTCTCAATCTCGTCACCATCTTTACTGCCCACCCAGTCATTGTTTATATTTCAAGGAAAGTTTTCAAAAGTCAGCAAAAGTATCTTCAGAAGCTCGCTTTGGTTAGATTTGTACTTTGCCTGATTCAATCAACCCTCGACATTTCTCCTAGCCCCTCTCACTAAATGAACTCACTTAAAGAACATAAGAACATAAGAACATAAGAGATGCCAATGTTGGATCAGGCCAAAGGCCCATCCAGTCCAACCCTCTGTATCCCACAGTGGCCAGAAATACCAGTGCCATCAGGAGGTCCACCAGTGGGGCCAGGACATTAGAAGCCCTCCCACTGTTGACCCCCCCCCCCAAGCACCAAGATGACAGAGCATCACTTGCCCCAGAGTCCCTATCTATACCTTGTGGCTAATAGCTAAGGGGGAGGAGATGTGAGCTAGCTCCCTGCCCCTCTGTTGATACCATTCGGGGCTTCGGATATATGCTTTGCCAAATAGCCAGTCATAAAGGAATTAGCACTCATGCTTCATTCCACACCTGCTGCAGAGGTAAGGAGAGCTTTATTTCTGTTGGATCACTTGCTCGCTTACCCAGTGTATGCCTCTTAGTGGCATAATGGCACCGTGGCGACAGGACCTATCGGAGCTCAGAGGTGCCTCAATTCCTTGGCCGCAGCCTCGGGAGAGGCAACCTCCAGTGCCCCAGGCTGGGAGTCCCCTACAAGGACTCCGGGAGGGGTCTGGATAAACCGTCCCCCCCCCATCTGCTGCATCACGGCCTGCTCCTTTTGGAGCACCGAAGGAGTGTGCCTGCCATGGAAGTTGCCAAAACTGATAGTCACAAACAGAAATACTTCTTTAAAAAGGTAATGTTTCCCTTGCTTGAAAGCCAGTCGAGTCTGACTCTAGGGTTGCGGTGCTCATCTCTGTTTCAAAGCCGAAGAGCCAGCGCTGTCCGAAGACATTTCTGTGGTCATGTGGCCGGCATGACTAAACACCAAGGTACACGAAACACTGTTACCTCCCCACCAAAGTATCTACTTGCAATTTCTTGCTTTCGAACTGCTAGGTTGGCAGGAGCTGGAACTAGAGATGGGAGCTCACTCCGTCATGCGGCACACTCGGGTCTCAAACTGCTGAACTACCGACCTTCCACAGCCTGCAGTTCAGCATCTTAACCACTTGAGCCACCACATCTCCTAATACTTCTTTACTCAATGAGTAATTAAATTGTGGAATTCCCTGCCAGGTAATGGCCACAAGTGCAGTTGGCTTTAAAAAGTGGTTAGACAGATGAACAATAAGAACATTAATGGCTCCTAGCCATAGTGAGTAAAAGAAACCATATTCAGAGACAATAAACTTCTGAAACCCAATGCTAGGAGGCAACAATTGGGGACTACTGGGTTATTTGGTTAATATAGCAAAGTTTTGCCCAGTCATAGAAGTGTTATACTGAGTGCAGTAGATAAATCTCCCAAGGAGTATATTGCAAAAAGGTAAACTTACATTTATTCAAGTAGATCCAGTTCACATTCAGGTTGCAGTCAAAAGAAGAGAAAGACGCCTAATCTAAAGAGTACTTTCCCTTGTCTGGCATCATGTGTGTGGAAAGTATGAGGGCATTGTATCTACAGGAGAAACCTGCAGAAATGTGTCTCCATGGAAGGCCATGGGAGGAAGAGGACAAAGCAAGAAAGAGAAGGGGGGTCAGAGGGTAGCTCCCAGGTTAAGACAAAGAGAGACCTCCCATTCAAGGAGAACACCTATACACTCTAAAAGTGATGTAGTGCTCCCCAATGTCCAAGCATGCTGAGTCACTCACTCTAACAGGGACAACGGGCTGTCCAGTATGTGAGATAGGATGCTGGACTAGATGGATTACTGGTCTAAGAAGCATTCTTCTTATGTTCTTGTAGTCTAGTAGAACTCAACTTAGAATAATGTTCTGCATTTCATGGTCTCAGATCCTCATTGGGTGTCACTGAGAGAGGAAAGAAAATGCAAAAGCCTTAAGACATAGATCCATGTTCCATTAGATCTTTTTTAAATTGGGGACTAGTTACACAGCTTCAATTTCTGACAACAAAATGTCCTCCCCCGGTGGCTCAGTCAGCACACATTAAAGATTAGAGACCTATTATCTTTAATGATGTCCGTTATCTGAAACAATGTATATACACCTTTAGTGTCCAAGAAGTCTGGCTTGCCATCTCTTTCATGGGCCCCACTCCTGTCTGTTAGAATAGAAAAGAGCAAGAGTCCAGTAGCACCTTAAAGACTAACAAAATTTGTGGCAGCGTATGAGCTTTCGTGAGTCACTGCTCACTTCTTCAGATACCGGGTATTCTTCAAATATCTGAAGAAGTGAGCAGTGACTCATGGAACCTCATACCCTGCCACAAATTTTGTTAGTCTTCAAAGTGCTACTGGACTCTTGCTCTTTTCTACTGCTACAGACAGACTAATATGGCTACCTATCTTGACCTATCTTTTAGAGGTAGCTACCCAGGTAGCTTAGCCTTTCCAATAAATGCTGATAAGAGTGATCACATGAGCCGTATAATGCTGGAGGATAGGATGTACAGGACCACACCTCTGTGAACATTTCCTGAAGATAAGAGGTAGGGAAAGCTTCCATTAAACTTTTAATGGTGGCCTATTTATGTATTTATTTGTTTATTTGTTTTTAGAAAATTATATTGCCATTCCAGAGAACCTGCTCAAGCTGGCTCACAAAATCAAACATGATAAACCAAAGCAGCATTAAAAATCAATAAAATTACCTAGCCAGAACATAAGAACAGCAGAAAACATTTAGTCGTCTTAAAATGATTCTTTTAGATCTTGTAAAGCATATTGTAAATTTTTTTTAAAAAGATTAACCTCATAATTCCTTTGTAAAAAGAAAAGACAGTAGGATAGTTATAGGGAAACCAGCTCTCCCCCTGCAGTGGGAGACCTCCCACCCTCTGCCCACCTGCTAGTCAAAGAATAGTATCCAGAGAAAATGGGAGGCAGTTAGTATTTCCTAATGTAGTGATGTCACTTCCACTGTGACACATCATCATATTAGGTGATCCTCTAGCATTCACCCAACTGTAATTGATGTCATTATGCCCCCCCCCCCAGGTAAGCTCCCTTAGGCTGGCAACCCTGGGTACTTAACAGGTGAGACTCAACAGAGAGGGCATTAGACAGGCAAGGTGCCACCACTTGGGGGGGATTCTCTTTAGTTGTTACTTGCCTCTCTTCTGCAGGTGGGAATAGAGAGAGCAGGGCTTGTGAGGATGGAGGAAGGTCTTAGCTGGCAGGCTACATGAAGAGATGGTCTTTCAAGTATGGGACCCTGTGTCATTTTAAGCCTTAAAGGTAAGCACCAACACTTTGAATTTTGTCCAGGAACAGAGAAACAGTGAGTACAGGTCTTTCAGCACGCCACTTGGGAAATCTAGGCAGGAGCTGATTCTGCATTCAAATAGTTATCTGTGTTTCTCTTTATGCAGGACTACATTCATTATTAAGATTTGCACCTGAGGCTTCCTCCAAGGCTGGAAAACATGGGACAATTCCAGTTTATCTGAAGCGCCATGTAGCAAAGTGACTGTAAACAGTTAATAGTGATCCAGTATACCTTGTCTGAGAAAGGATTTTATTCCCACCTTCTCCTATCCCACAGTGCTTCTGCTCCCTTTCCTCTCTTGTAAGAAACAAAACTATACTTAAAAGATTGCAATGGGTTTGTTAAGCTAGTTGTGTGACCAAGATCTAGAAGGCTGGGGAATAGCATAGCATTTTCCCCTACTAATCAAGTGGAAAAAATAAGACTTTTTTGTCTCATATAGGGTTGGACTAGGTGACCCTGGAGGTCCCTTCCAACTCTATGATTCTATGATTCTAAGATAACTGGGAACATGTTCAGAGGAGTTATAGTTTATAGCCAGGCATACCTCTCTTACTTCCACCTACATTGAATATAAGATCTGCATGAATTCTACTGTGTCTAAGCTTCAGCCCAGATAAAAACAGGGCAACAAAGAGGGTCCCAGCCCCGACCTAATGGGCAGGCTACATCAGTTAAAGTGCGGTTACTTAAATAAACATGGACTGTTCCTAGCAGCAGTGTCCTCACCATACAAAACCTCCTTCCCTTATCCTCTCTATGTTTTCTCTTAAAATCCAAAGGTTGACCACAGAGAGCACTTGCCTTGCTTAGTTGAAGAATATTATTTCAATGTAACTTAAAAAAAATTCCACATAGGAGGTAAACATGGTAATTAAGGACAGAGAACAGGTCATATGATAAACGCTCAACCTTTGGCACTCGTTCTCAGAGTGCAGGGTTCACTTGTGAAAGCTGCATCTTGTAATATTGGATTATGGTAATAGATGAGAACCATTTTCCACTGGGGTTTTTTTTGTGCCTCTGCCCTCTGCTACTTACAGTCCTCTGATTTTCTTCCAGCATTCCCTGTATATGTACTTGTTCGCACGTTTTCAGGGTTGTTTTAGATAATTGTCCGTATGATCATTCCCCAGCCCCAGTTTTTTTTTTCTGTAGCACCATCCTTTTGCACATCAGCTTCTTATTCCTTGGAGCTCCTTGGAGCTGCGGTGGTTCAAGTGGTTAAGATGCTGAACTGCAGGCTGTAGAAGGTCAGTAGTTCAGCAGTTCGAGACCCGGGTGCTGCATGACGGAGTGAGCTCCCATCTCTAGTTCCAGCTCCTGCCAACCTAGCAGTTCGAAAGCAAGAAATTGCAAGTAGATAAATAGGTACCCCTTAGGTGGGAAGGTAACAGCGTTCCGTGCGCCTTGGTGTTTAGTCATGCCGGCTGCGTGACCACAGAAACGTCTTCGGACAGCGCTGGCTCTTCGGCTTTGAAACGAAGATGAGCACCGCACCCCTAGAGTCGGATTCGACTGGCTTTCGAGCAAGGGAACCTTTACCTTTACCTTCTTATTCCTATGTCTGTACAAAATACAAAGGCCAAAAGGAGAATGCAAGCATACATCCACAGTATCACAGCCTCATTTCTACCAGTCTGGAAATTCTATATGTGTCATTTGCTGTCATTCGCTGCTAAAGAATGTAATAACGGCCACAGGCATAGATAGCTTTAAAAGGGGGGTTGACAGATCCATGGAAGGGAGGTCTGTCACTGGCAACTAGCCATGGCAACTAAAGGGAACCTACACATTAAGAAGTATAAACCTCTGAATCCCAGAGCCTCAGCCTCTCTTCTCTGTGTTGGATCTGCAGAGGAACTGGTTGGCCACTGTGTGAAACAGGATGCTGGACTAGATGGACTACTGGTCTGATCCAGCAGGTCTCTTCTTATGTTCTAGGTCTCTTCTTATGTTCTTATGTTCATTCGCTGACCACTTTTTTTGCCAGCAACAGTGCCCTGAAACTCTCAACCATACATGCTATGAGTAAACCCAGCTCCAAACCTCCATCTTTCATACTTGTATTTGATGGGCATAAGGTTGGATTCAACACAATCTTTTCTGATTTCCGTCCTCAGTATAGCTAGTGCACCATGTGTAAGCTTGCTATTTGCCTGTTGCAACAAGTAAACCCCCACCCTTGACCCCAATTCCCAGCCCTCCTCAAGAAACTGAGGAGCAAGAAGAAAAAAATGACTGGAAAATGGCCTCCATAATGAAACTCTAGGAATTTCCATATGTTTCTACGGTCCACTATAGAGATTTGGGGAAATTCCTAGAGTGTCATCTGAAAGTGAAGGTACATCCTCCCCAAACTCCTCCCTCCCCAACTACAGCCCTCAAAATCTCCCAGCATTTTCCAGGGCAGTGCTGGCAACCCTATCCCCTGGCTTTTGTTTTCAGGGGTCCCACAGACTCAGGGACTGCCTTTTCAGCAGCAAGCTTATCTTACTTTTTCATCAGTGGAAAAGCTGGTAAGATTCAGCCAACTGCAGTCTGACTTATGTGCTCAGTCCTCACATGTGCATTAAAAAAATGAAGGAAAGGACTATTGTACTGATGATAACAGGGAAAAACTATACAGTTCTTAGCAGCTTTCAAGAGTCATGGCAGATACTCTGGTGGAATCATATCTGATATTCCTAAAGGCTTTCAGTACGGTACTCACTCTAATGAGGTACCACACATTTATTCTAAACGTTCCATAATTAAGTCTGCTGGGTTGGAGGAACTGCCAAGATATGAGCCTCCAACAAATCTTAAGTCAAGATGTAAGGATTTGGGGCTGAGATTCAACTACCACCAAAGCTTTGGCCAGAGAAAATGAGGAAAGTACAGGAAGATCTACCAGACTACCTCTTAACAGCAATATCAGAGTTGGTCATGAGGAACTATAAGAGTCCTATAGGCCTGTGGCTAGAAAAGTTTTATTGGGGGAGGGGGGAATGAGTATAGTGGATGTGAACACATATTTATATATTTATTATGAATGAGCTAAGTTGAAGTGCAAAATCTCTAGAAGAGATCATTCTACAAAGAAGGGGCTGTCATTCCAGTCCCAGAGCACAGTTGCTATTGCTAGGTACTGTCATTCCACTTTGGGGGCTGTCATTCCAGTCCCAGAGTAGTCTATCTGGACCCAGAGACCTCAATGGAAAAGCTATTCTGCATTTCCTTTGCAACTCTTCTTGTGCTGTGGTGTATTTCAATGGAGCCCATGAAAGTCAAGTGGCATTACTGGCTCCAGTTATCTTCAATGGGCCTTCAAGCCTCTCCCACTGTTTTCAATGGGAAATCCTGTCATTCCTTTTAATACATCCCCCTTGTGGTGGCTGCAGCCAGGTTCTCTGCCCCTCTGCACAGCTTTGTTCCCAGGAACGCCCAGCTCCAGCCCAGAGAGGCCCACCTCCCCTGCTTCTCCTCCTGCACTCACAAGCCTCCAGTTTGGCTCGCACCTCACTGGGAAGCAAGGGGGGGGGACAAAAACAAAAAAGGCAGGGCAAATTTGGTGTGTGGCATTGCCCATTGTCAGCCACTCCCTCCATGGCTACAGGCCTGGAGCCCTATCCAAAGTTTGCAAGTCAGCTTACTGTTGTGGTGAAATGCCTTCCATCCCAGGATTAGTGCCAAATCTTGTAACTCCAAAGGATAATTATTGGGGTTGCACTTTGCAACAAATCAGAGACTATGTGAGACTCTTTGCTGGTCAACAGGAGTAACGGGGAAAAGAAGCAAGCAGGTATTAATCTAGGGCAGAGCCATTCAGTGCCACAGAAATGCAGATGGCCCTGGTCAGAGGAGAACAACGGACAGCCTGAGCCACATCTAAGCCATAGAGCCCAGGAGGCCAAGGTAAGAGGGACCTTGGCAGAAAGAGGGACCTTTGGCAGAAGGGCAAAGGGAGATAATAAAACTTACAGCTTGTAGATGAAAGAATTATTTTACTTACTTTCAGGAGAAGGAAGGAGCCCATCTTAGCTCAAGTCAGCAGCCAAGAGCACATGGTCCTGAGGAAGAATGGGATGAGTCCTCCATATTGAAACCAAGGTAATGAATGCAACTTAAGGATCTGAAGTGCCTATCTCTTACTAACATCAAAGAGCTAAGTTAGGACAGGAGGATGCATTTAAACTAATTTTCTTTTCTTGTGCTCAATCTGCTATACCACATAAGTGTGTCCTTTTAATCTACTTATTAAACTTATTTTCATTTCAAATGTGGTCAGTCCATCTCTATGAATCACATTTAGCCCCATTCAGTCCACATTTCCCAGCAGCAGAAGAAAAGAGCAAGACCTGAAATCAGTACTGTGGTCTTTAAGTGACCCAAAAGAGAGAGAAGTCCAGGCACAAATCTCTAGCCTAATTCATGCCTCGTAGAACTGGTTTGCTGTTGGTGGGTGACAGCAAAGTGGGGGAGAGGAAGATGAGCCTTGTTAGGAGTCTAGAGGCAGGAGACCCGGAGGCTGGCTGAATAGCTTCCTCATTGCCAGTTTGGAAGGCTTGTCCCTCCACAACTGGTCTGAACAGCAATGATATTTTTCTGCAGCAGCTCATGTAAAAACATTACCTTTGCATTGCACTCCCAGTGGATAAAAACATGACCTACTATTTGCTTTGGAAGAATAAGGCATAGCAAATGTGACATAATAGATGCACTTAGCAAGTACAAACAAGATGAACTACTTTGCAGGATTCCTGTAACATAGCTTGTATATTCAGTACCACCAGCTTTGGACAAAACGGAAGATCCATCAACCCTATTGTATGTGAAACATATTATACTATTAACTGCCTCTCCCTTGGGTAAACCATCATTTTGCAACATCGCCAATTATCTGGATTGCTGGCAAGATGTTGCACACTGATCATACATGTTTGTGGTTTGTATGGAATAACTGTTCTTCTTTCAACATCAAAATCATGCATGTAGACTTAAATCTATATTTACTGCAGTTCTTTATCTACTCTGAATGTTAACTAGTAGTGTGAACAGAGCATGCTAGGAGATAAATAAGTGGTTTATGCTCCCTTCGGGTATGCCAGCTCTGATGGGATAGTATTCCATTTTAATCAACTTTCAGTAATCTATTCCTTTAAATTATCTTAGGTTTCCACCCTATGCCAAGTGCCACACATATACCAACAATCTTCACAGGATTCACTTTCTGAACAAATAAAAATAAGAAATTTTGTCTCCCATAGTGGATGGTTTGACATTGTACTAATCAACATTTTCCCCTTTCTGGAGCCTGAGCCATTGTTGCAATGAACTACCTGCTTTCCAAAGGGTTATCAAATCTGATGTAGGTCTTTGTTCACATTGCCCTTGTCTTCCCCCTGCTGGTTGGATGGCTTTTAAACTGCCAGCTAAGGAAATAGATCAAGAAGAACACCTCTCTTGATAGCATTCTGCAGATATAGATACACATATGGATACAATACAGACATAGATATATAATCAAAATGGGAATTGAAATTAAAGATGAAACTTATTCTGCTAACCTTTTATACAGCAATTTGTACATACAGAAGTGCTGGATAAGGTCCTTCTAGCTTCTTTAAAGCTTTCTTTGGAATCTGACAAGTGCTTATACTAGTTCCTCTCCCCCCCTTTTTCCCAGTGAGAATCTAATGTTGTCCTTTATTCTGTTGTTTTCTGTTGTGCTGTGCTGTCATACCTCAGAGTGAAGTTTCAGTATCAAGGCATGCACATTGGTAAACGCACAACTTATATATATGCACACACTGGGGTCATTTAATAGAAAAAGAGGTGCAGGAGCTCATTAGCATAACTCATTAGCACAACTTATTTGCATATGCCACACCCACTGACGTCACCGGAAGTGTGTCAGAAGGCAACACCCACCGCTCAGGCTCCACTGGACTGTTTTGGATTGCTAGCTATTGGGGGGGAGGGAACATTCAGATCTGTCCTCGCAGAGGAGGGAGAGCTTGTACCTGAATAAAACTTGGTCTTAAAAGTGCCACTGGACTGTTTTGGGCCGGGGGGGGGGGCTCTGCAACTTACCTGGCTGCTTCTTGCTCTGACTGGGGGCGGCTGCGGGCAGGGGGGGGGGCTTGTTGCATGTGCCCACCCCCTGGGCTCTTTACTGCCTGAGCTCCACTCCTGTGCGCTCCTGCAGGAAATGACCCCTGTATATACACACACACACAATCCCAACTAAAAACCCTCTGAGAGGCTGAGATCCTAAGTAGGAATAAAGGGACCTGCTTGGTTTCATTCTAGGAAGGTCTGGTGTACAGTGACACAATAATATTCTACTGTGTCCAAAGTCCAGAGAAGAATGGATTCCACAGGCTGGGGAGGCACAGAAAACTAATATGGGCAGTTCCATTGGGGGAGGAGATTAGAAGTAGAAAATTGCAGAGGCCCAGGTTGCTCTGGGGCCCAGGAAGCTATGCATGCCACCTGTCTCATTTTTCTTTCCTAATCCCCTTGTGTGCATTAGTTTGCTGTGTTTTAATGTGTGAATCACTTTTCTCCTAGCCTGGCTTGTTGGCAGAGTAAAGATATACAGTAAAGCAGAGCACAAGCTATATAAAGGATAAAGTCGGTTTATTAAGAAGGAAACAAACTTTGTAAGAGAGAAGAGCGGAAAAGACAAGTCTAACTATCTAAGTAGCCAGGAGGGAGTCAGTAACAAACAATTCTCAGCAGGAGCAGGGAAGAGCCCTAACTGAGCCAATCTGGAGACAGGAAGGAAACTATTTGAAAATAGTAGGAAGTCCCTAATCTCACTATGCTATCTAGTTATCCCCTTTGCTGCTCCCTGTAGGATGCTCTTGTCATTTTCTTTATCTAAGCCCAATAGAACTTGCCTATTCCAACATGACTAACTTTCAGTATTGGAGCCTGGCAGGAGAAAAATTCTTCAAGAATGAGAGTAAAGCATAGGGAAGGGGTTAAGATTTAGTGTATTTTAGTCACACTCTCTATTTTCAACTCATTAAATATCCCCCACTAACTTTGCAACCGAACAGGCAGATTTGTGCAAACAATGATTACCCAGTTTGACCTGGAAGTTTAAAAGTTGCATATTTGAGAATAATCTTTCAGTTTAGGGAGGGTAGAGTTTAGGGAGTGAGCTCAGCAGAGGTATGATGCCATAGAGTTCATTCCTAGAAGCTGTCATTTTCTCCAGGGAAATTGATCAGTTGTAATTCTGATAGAGCTCCAGCCCCCACCTGAAGGTTGGCAACCCCACAGGCCTACTTGCCTGTAGCTTTAAGCAAAGCTTTGTCTTTGCTGAACAGGAGCAGCAACTGTTAGCAAAATAGTTTATGCAAACAGAATATATGATTATCTAGAATTAGAAAGTATCCCCAAAGCTGCTGTGCACACAAATGCCAAGTATAATAGTCCTGGTGGGAACACCAGTGACCCATTCTGGTTGGATGACATCCCAGTCAGGTACACATTTCCCTCACCCAGAGAAGCAAAACCTGACAGCAAAGTACCAGAATAAGAATCATACACGAATGTTCCATATTGTTATGAAATGTTAAGAATTACTGCCGTTAGATTAGCTGTATTAAAGGATAGCTGTGATTCAGGTCAGATATTAACTAATTCCTGACTATATCCCTAGCACTTTGCAAGTTTTAATGAAAAATTATCCTTAGCCCCTCCCCCCAAAAAAACAACTGTTGCATTATTTCTTGCTGTAGCACCCTAAGGAGAGAGCCCCATTTTCCATTTTGAGTATTGCAAGAGGTACATGTGATAACACAATACAGCTAGTTACTGCATCACTGAGAATTTCAACTCTGCAGAAGCAAAAGGGGATGTAATGACACAGATGAACAAGTGTTGGATGCCTTCCCCTTTTCTGTTTCATACATATCCACCTCTTTGTTGCTTTCATGTGCTGCCACTACCTTCATAAGCACCAACCGTATCTAGTTGTGACATCTCATGCCTGTTCCACCTTCAGTTCTTGAAGGAAAGTACAAAAAGCACCCAGAAGCACCTAAAGCAGTTTCTAAATGTACATAGGGACAAACGTCTTTGAGATGTTCTCACCTTATCAGTGTCCAAGAACAAACGTAACATAAAGAAGCACACCTCTTTTTAGCATAATAATGATTCAGGGGCAGTACCTGCCATGAACTTCACTTCTGGGAAAGGGAGACTCCTTAGGTGGTGTTGACAGCTATAGGTTATTGTGTTTAGTCATAGTTATTCCAGGAAACATCCTGTAGTAAGAAATTATGAAAAGACCTGCAAACTGGGAACGATTTGCAGATCACAAGGAGCCTGTTTTTATGACATGACAAAACCCCAGATCCCTGTTGCATGTTCTCGATTGCCACCTGCTGGCAGGATATGTACTAACTGTCTATACACACACATAACTACAGATGGGGCCAACATTTTAATCCTCTTCTATATCCTAAATACAGTATTGACTCTACTCTGTGAAGAAATCATATTAGGAAAAGTTAATAAGCTCTGCTTTCAATACTGTTTCAAAATTCATTTTCCATCCAGAAGGTGCAATCCCAGGCATCTGCAGTAAATGATCATTCAGGGGGCAGGATTCAGAAGGACCAATGCCTGAAACCTTGGAGACCAGGGATGCTTTCAGAATTCACATCAACCAGATTTCTTCCTGCATTTCTGAACTTCTTTCCAAAGTTGAATTAGAGTTGCTAACCTCCAGGTGGGGCCTGCAATTCTTCCAGAATTGCAACTGATCTCCAGACTGCAGCTGTAGGGCCCCCTGGCAGAAATGGCAGCTTTGGTGAGGGGATTCTATGGATGTACATGTCCACTGCCTTCCGTCTCCTCCCCAAACTCTCCCTCCCCAGAAACCACCCTCATATCTCCAGATCCAGACCTGGCAACCCTATGTGGAAATGGTGCATCAGGACTTCCTTATTCTAAATCCTGCACAGATTGCTGGGTATGTACAGTTCGCCACAGTCTTCAGTTCATTCACATCACTTGTCCCCATTGTTACTGATATACAAATGAACATAGATAGAACAGTGCTTGGGTTGTAGTTTCTTTGCATATTGCAAGCAGGATCCTTGACCCTTGGGGGAAAATGTTCATGTTTTGAACTTTCAAGAGATGGATCAAAATGTTTTGAATGTATATATTCTCACACTACTTCCCCGTGTTTGAGTCCTAACTGTGGGGAAGCTGCATGACTTCCTATTGGGTGATTTATTATTTAATTTCTTAGTTTCTTAATTCAGCAGAGTTTAGCAGAGTAAAAAAATGAATCTGAGTCATGGTAGTTTTAAAATATAAAAGTTTACTAACAACCTATCAAGGGTAGGGTAAACAGGATGAAAAATAACAAAGAGCTTTATTTCTACATCCTCAAATCTTCCTAAGACTAATGGAGACTTCCTTACATAGCGGAGGTCTAATGGACACTACACCTTCTTCTTGCTCTTCGGACAAAGGGTCATAAAATGCTAATAGCAACTGCTCTACCTTCCAATCAGAATAACAAACTAGGTCTGAATCTGGCGGGCATTCTAACTCTCTAAGCAGATAGGATACAAACAAACATGTGATTCAGAACACAGTATTAACTCAGTAAATACTGAATAGAAGTGTTCTAACTTGTAACTTCCAACACTTCCTTTGTCCATATCGTTCAAGTCACATTGCTCAATACTTAACTCAGTGTTTGGTGGGTCTGGATTGCTCATACTTTGTCATGGCTGTCTCCCTCATCCTTCCCTATCTACCCAACCTAGTGCACCAGAGAGGCAAAAATAAATAAATAAATAAAAATCCCAACATCTACTCAGCTTTCAAGAGATGGACTTCAGCTAGGGTGGGCAAACCCTATCTTGTCTCTTTTGGGTTCCAGCCTTGCCCATTCTGCCTTCCTGTCTAACTTATGCTGAACGCCACTGTTATTTTCCCAGAAAGTACTTTCCTGGGAGTACCTTCTTGGGGGGCATGTAATTTGGCCCCTATAAATCCAATACTCACCAAACGTGGACGGCAGGTACAGAAGAATCAGCCAGAGAAACCTTGTGAGTTTGGTGTTTCTAGCTTGCCCAGGATCCATTCTGTATACTCCTGAATGGTCATTTTGATAAGCAGGAGGTTCAGGAGGTTCAGGAGTGTATAGAATGGATCCTCTGCAAGCTAGAGACATCAAACTCACAGAAGACCTCCCCTATATGCTCCTCTACATGCCCTCCAAGTTTCTCCCATTGCTTTGAAGTATGGTAAATATTTAGATTGAGCAGAGACAGTCTGTCTGGAAATGTATCCATTCATGAACCCATATAAACTTCCACGAACAGCTTGAAAGTTCATGGAAAGTTAGTGCCGGTTGACCTACCATGAATTTTACTTCATGAACCACGAACCAGACATTTATCACAAACTTTTGTTCATGAGCCAGTTTGTGCTCATCCCTAGTACTGAATGCTGTCACCACAGAGACTAAAATACTCCAAATTCCATTAATTTTGAATTTGAAATAAATCATCTTGGTGATCATATGAGACTTTCAGATCAATGCAAAATGGACGTTGCAAACCAAGCAAGTTTGAATTTCAATCACAGGTTTTTTGCAAACTTGGCAGTATCCCTGAACTTGATGGAAATGGATGTGTAATTGTATATAAGTTATTATTCTGTAGTCTTTTTCCGAACTGGACTAGATCACTTTCCTGACTATGACTGAACCCCTTGTCTTTGCCTCAGCTGATCCAGCTTCCTGTCCAAAAGCCTGGTTTGCCTGTTATTTTCTCTGATGGCCTTCATATATTTTATCAATGGGCACATGGGCATGGATAATGTGTGTGTGTGGGGGGGAGACACAAGTGAACTGAAAATGGTGGCAAACTACATATCTGGCCCCAGGACTGATCTAGAACTTATTCTTTTGTCAGATGGCTTGGATGCCATACTCCCCAGGCAGGGCCCAGCTAAAACTGTAGACAGGCCAAACAGGTGGGCAGTGATGCATAATGTCACCAATTAGGGTTGCCAGGTCTGGTCTGGCAATCAGCAGGAGATGGGGGTGGGGGAGCAGGAACATAGTGGGGCAGCCATCGGCAATGGCATGATGTCACATCCAGGAAAACCCCATAAGTAATGTCACACCCCTAGGAATCACTAGGAAATCTATCTTAAAACTGTAGAGTTTTTGACAATTCCTAGAGAGGCCTGATGACACTTCCAGGAAAAACACAGAAGTGACATCAGTCCTTTCTAGGAATTGTCAAAATTTCTATAGTTTTACTATTGAGTTTCTAGTGACTCCTACAGAGGTGTGGTGTAACTCTTGGGAAGGCAATATCTGGTGTACAAGCTGCTCATTAGATGACAGGGACTCTCAACAAGTTTGTGTGGCTTCTGGGACAGCTAGTAAAGGGGATCAAACTGCTGACCAAAGAAGAATTGTGATGGGCTCTGTCCAGGCTATGAGGGAGGTGCTCATGGAGAAGAGGAGGAACACAGTGGCTGCAACCTCCACCTCTCTCCATTCTGCGGCCCAGCAGACCTCGAGTGCTGGAAAATGGATGGCACAATTAGAGGGTCAGAGTCACCACACCCCAACCCCTGGGAGAGTGGGGGCCATGATGTCATGGAATCTAGCATTTAGAGAGGTGGATCTTTGCAAACACAGATACACATCCCAGAAGGCATCCTTGAGGACAAAGAAATGTAGAGAAAGTGGCATTTGTGGCAGGCCACATTTTTAAGATTAAAGCACTGGCCCATTGCCCCTCCTCCTGTTTTCCTACTGGTCCTCAAAAAAAAAGAAGAAGAACATAGTTGCTGATTACTGTCTTTGACAGCATGAACATACATCATGAGACACAGATCTGCCATTCGTCTTTTAGCACCACTCTGATGAATGCGAAATCCCTATACTGAATATGAAATCCCTGTACTGACAAAGTCAGACAAAAAACTCAGACAAGCAGGGAGACAGATACATCTGCATAGAAGTCAAGGGGACAGTTTCACATGAGAGACATTTAGCATTCTCTCTGTTCTGCTTCTGATTTATTTGACTCAGACATGTACGCAACTTGGGATCCAGCTGGTGATTTGGCAATAAAATGATATCTGAGCTCTAACGGGTCAACAAGAGAGAGAAGGAAGGAGGAGGGAGAAACTAAATTACACTTGTTTATGGAAACGTTACTGTACCTTTGATCTGACTTGCGCTTCGTTTCAATATAAAAAAAAACTTTTTAAAAAGAACGAAAGTAGATTGTAAAAGTCAGATGACTGCAAGGGAGCTTTTGTATTTGTTTGCCAAGTTTGATGGAAACCTTTAATTAAGTCAGACTCCTGGAGGGCAGATTTCCCAATCCAGCAATGAAAGGCTGATGTTGCTAAGAAGATGCCTATCCATCCCAATACTTCAAAAGTTGTTTGGGAAATTTCTGAGACTGCACAGTGGGATAAACTGTTTGAGAGGATGTCTGTCAGGTAATAACCGATCTAGAGAAATGAAAAATGGAGGAAGAGTGAATATTATCAAGGATAATAAATTAACTGTGAATTCGTAAAAGTGAATACCATAATAAAATTCCTACACTACGGATATACATGTAACTATAACATCTAGATTAAGAATACGTCATACAGCTAGGACAGTAAAATTCATAACATGTTCCCTCATATATATGTAGGGATGCCAGGTGCCAAATGGGACCTAGGGTTCCCACAGAATTACAGCTCGTTTCCAGACTACAGAGATCAGTTTCGCTGGAGAAAATGGATGCTTTGAAGGGTGGACTCTAGCACTGTACCTCACTGAGGTCTCTGTCCTCTCCAGGCTCCATCCCCAAATCTCCAGGGGTTTTTCAACATGGATCTGGCAACTCTAGCCCTCCATGGCCACGGGTCCCCCATGGTCACGGCTGCAAACCCATGGCCATGGGGGACTTGGTAACCCTAAGCCAGATAAATATATTCTGGTTGCCCCACAAAGTCTATTATTTACTGTGTCTCTTATCCAAACCCGAATTGCACATGGACACATCTCCATACAACTGTGAACCAATTCACATAGTGCATTTTGGGTCCAGGGAACCTGTTTTTGATGTTCATCAAGTAAACACACAAACATGATATGTAAATTGTGTGATAAGCAATCACTATCTCTATAGGATACTCTTGGGCCAAGCAGGATTCTTCAAATTAACTTTGCACCTTTCTGCCTCCCATGTGTTCTTGACAAAAAAATTAAAAATCACCAACAAATCCATCACCCCCCCCCCAAGGATATTTATTCATTTGTTGTACTATACCTTTCCTGTAGGCATTTTGAACTGCCTCAGTTTCTTCTAAGGATTTTTTTAGCATCAGTATATGTATTTCCAACCCCAGGAAACAAAAACAATAATAAAGGTTTAAAATTCCTCCAAAATAAGAGAAGCAACTCCTGTCATTTTAAAGAAAAGAGTGGCCCTGAAACTCTCTGTGGTTGTTGGGCAGTGCTAGGCAACCCCACCAATATTACCAAGCATTCCAAGCCTTGGTTTCTATAAAGTGAAGCCATAGTGGTGGAGCAGGAGTGGACTGGGAGGCTGAAACGGCTCTGGAAAAGATGTGCCCCAGCTGTCATGTTTCTGATGGAGAAGGATTTACCAGGGAGAGTCCCAGCTGTGACTACTGGAAATGCACTGCCCACGCAACTCAGATCAGCAGCGTTGGCCACCATCCAACTCAGTCCAGCCTGACCTGGTGGAAGCAGCCACCATGCAGCTCAGCCTGGCCTTGTAAAATGGCAGCCACTGTACAACTGGGCCCAAACACTGTGCAGTCTGGTACCAGCTGCTTGCCACACAGCCTGTCCAGGCTTTTTCTAGGAGGAGGCTGTAAGGAGTAGGGAAAGAGGGAAACCTGTAGACAAGAGGACAGATAAAGGTAGATTGGCTGGTGGGCAATGCTCCCTCTAAGCTGTGGAGTCTTGTGAGCAAAAATTCTGCTTGGTGAGCTACTGGCATTAAAGTTGTGAGCAAGTTATTTGGCTACTGCATAAATTGGCTTGCTCTGGAGCCATCCTTCCTGAGCTACCACAAAAATGTGTGAGATGGAGGCTAAAAAACTGTGAGCTAGCTCACACTAACTCAGCTTAGAGGAAACACTGCCAGTGGTGGGCAGGAAAGAGAGAAGCCGCCCTGAGCCCATTCGTGGGGAGGGTGGGGGGGAACAGTGGCAGCCACTGTTCTTCTCAGTCCTGCTCTTCCCCTGCTATGGCAGCTATCACACCACTGTGCAGCAGCCACTATACCAATGGCTTCAGCTTGGCCCCTGGGGTGGCAGCCACCTGCCATGGGGCTTTGGCCAGCCCTGCAGTGGCAGCCACCTGTTCTGGAACTGGCAGCCATTGTGCCACCAGCAGGGAAGGAGGGAAAGCTGAAGACGACCAGCAGTAGATAAAGGTAGGTTGGCACTGTGTTCCCTCTAAGCTGAGTTAGTGTGAGCTAGCTCACAGTTTTTTAGCCTCCAGCTCACACATTTTTGTCTTCGCTCAGGAAGGAGGACTCCAGAGCAAACTAATTTATGCAGTAGCCAAATCACTCACTCACAACTTTAATGCCAGTAGCTCACAAAGTAGAATTTTTGCTCACAAAACTCCACAGTTTAGAGGGAACATTAGTTGGCAGGTGGGTGGGAAGCAAAAAAGGAACAAGAAAAGTGAAGAGGTGATAGGAGCTAACATGGAAGAGAAAGAGCAAATAGTGTAGGAGGTGATGCAGGGAAGTTAGTTGCCCCACACAAGTTTTTGTGGGTCCCCTCCTTGTTTCCCCATAAAATTTAAATATCCATTCACTGTAGCATATAACCAGGTATATTAGGTAGGCACCAAAGGTTCAAATCCATAATGCTTTAGGGTAGTGATTGATAAAATTACTTGGTATTCAAACTGTGAAATAATCTGTCTAAAAGCAGATAATCTGGTCTAAATAATCTGGCAAAACAATCTGGTCAAAACGAACAAGACTCATGTATGCCTGGGCAAAAGAACACGGGAAGTTAGGAATCCACAATTCCTCACAGTACAATATAGCCATAAAAAGCAGATGTAGGAAAGCCCTCTCCCAGAGCTCCAATAGGGAAAAGAGAAGATACAGTATCTATCTGTCTATTTTCTCCCCATATAGATGTATAAAGTGAATAAGGCTGTAATTAATATAAGTGGAGTTTAAAGTAGTATATGGTCCCTGCCACATGGCAGGGAAAACACCGGTCAAAGTGCGGCTAATTAGAGCCGCACCAAAATAGAAACGCTGCGGGTGGGATCCCACGGATCTCGTGAGCCGCGCGCCATTGCTCCCCGGCACGATCAGATGCCGGGGAGGAAGAGACGAGTGGGAGGGGGAGGCTGCCGAACTGCGCATGTGTGAGCATGCGCAGATCGGCTGGGGGCCAGGGATGCGCCGGCAGCAAGACGCGCCGGCGATCCCATGGCCAGCCGTGATGCGGACCTACCGGATGAACCACCTAGGTAGGTGGTTCATGTTTGCTGCGGGGCTGTGGGGGGAAGGGCCGGCTCGGGAATGGGCCCGCAACAGTTCCCAGATGTTGCAGTGGGATCGCACCCGTTTGCTGCGCCCCCGATCTGGCCCACTCCCGACCCAAAACCCCTCGTGAGAACAGGGCCTATATTGTGCATATTATGGTGTGATTTTTGTTTTGTTTTGTTTTTTACATTCAAAAACAAGTTGCTGCACAAGTTCATATTTCTTTGCAATCAATCAATGTTGTTTTAATGGATATTCTTGTTTCAATAGATGAACATCATCAAGAGACAGAAGTCTCAGCAAGGCAAGCAGACGAACCTTCTCGAGCTTTATCCGGAAAATTTTGTAATAGACTGGAGCTATTGATAGCCATTCATGAATTTAGACACTCACTGTTGGATATTTTGACTAGAAGAAAACACCACAAACTGAGTTTTGACAAAGACTTTGGTCGAAACGGACAGCCAAGCTCGAGAAAGTTCGTCTGCTTGCCTTGCTGAGACTTCTGTCTCTTGATGATGTTCATCTATTGAAACAAGAATATCCATTAAAACAACATTGATTGATTGCAAAGAAATATGAACTTGTTCAGCAACTTGTTGTTTTTGTATGTTATTTAAGTTTGCTGGGTCCTTGTTGTATTTGTTACTTGTTTTTTACATTGCCATGTAATTTTGGAATCCAGATTTATTACTTTGTTATATATAATATAATGTTTCACTGCACTGTAATCTTCTAATTCTGCTTTATAGTCTGTGTTATGATGAGAAGTGAGCCAGTTGGGCTGGGAGAAAGAACCCAGGAGAGAGCTGCTGGGAAGGTGAGTGGTTTTTTTGCCTTTCCTAAACTGCTAAACTACTGGGGAGCAGTAACTGAGGTTGCTTTGTGAGAGGACAGAGTTTGAGGGTGAGTGGATCCTGGTAGCCTGCGGGAGAGTGGTGTTTTCATCTGGATCTGTTTGTAAGGTTGCCAAGTTACTTCCAGGTAATAGCGGGGGAGACTCAACCTCTCTCTGAGAGATTCGCAGGGAGAGGGGTATGGGGAAGAGACCCTCAGGGACTTACCAGACCAGAACAATCCCACTCCTGTGCTGACAGCTGTTCTGCTGTTGTGGAGACTGAGAGTCTCGAGGTTGGAGGGCATGACCTAGAAGTGGCATCATCATATGGACAACACTCTGGCGTTCACCAAAAAACTATGGTTAAACCACAGAGTTTGTGGTGAATGCTAGAGTGGCCAGGAACAAAGTAATGTCACTTCCAGGTCATGTCAGAAGTAATGTCACTGTGTCACCAGACATGGCATTACTGGCAAGACCCTCCCCCAGAGACGGTGAGTCTCTTGCTGGTTGAAAGACTCAGGCTGGCAATGCTAGTGAACAGGGGTCATTTCCTGTGGGAGCGCACAGGAGCGAAGCTCTGGCAGTAAGGAGCCCAGGGGGTGGGCACATGCAACAAGCCCCGCCCCCTGCTCCCAGCAGCCCTCAGTCGGGTCACGAGGAACAAGAAGCAGCCAGGTAAGTTGCAGAGCCCCCCTCCGCCCACCTTCAGGTACAAGCTCTCCCTCCTCTGTGAGGGCAGATCTGCACCCCCCCCCCCAATAGCTAGCAATACAAAAGAGTCCAGTGGCACCTGAGCGGTGGGTGTTGCCTTCTGACACACTTCCGGTGATGTCAGGGGGTGTGGCATATGCAAATAAATTATGCTAATGAGCTTCTGCACCTCTTTTTCTATGAAATGACCCCTGCTAGTGAATGCCCAGTTCGCTACTGTGGGGTGCCACAAATGAGGAGGGACTGGCATCACTCCCGACACCCAATTCGCAAATACATTAAGGGTCCAGTCTCACTCCCCACTGGTCTTATGACCCTGTCTTCTACTAAGTTACATAATTTCCCCATCTAGTTATGTATTGTCTGTGATGCCAGGGACTCGCTAAGGCCCCCTGGCACTGCAACTTGACATCTTTGAACTGGTGATGCCAGAGGTTGAATTTGAGACATTTTGTATGCAAAGCACATACTCTGCCATGTAGCTACATGCCCCACCACCCCTTTCCAACATGTTCATACTTCTGTGTTTCCAGTTAGGAAACAACAGAAACAGAATTGCAAAAATCTGCTCCATCACAGAAAACCCTCGCATAAGGTTTCTGTTTATGGAACTTTACTTAAATTAAGCATTTGTAGGTATTGACTCATTAGTGCATCTTGAAACAGCAGCATGTCTTATCTGTATAATTTTAAATAGGTCTTCAGAGGAAGTTTTCAACTAAATGGTCCTGTAATTTGAGGGTTTGGAAAAAGAGGGGGAAAAGGGTGCTGATAATGTTTTCCCCCAAATGGTCTATTAACTTTTAAAATAGTACCTTATTTATCAGGCCAACTCAGGATCATCACTGTCCCCAATCCAATCCATATGAGCAAAGGAACAGACTACGTCATACATATCCTTGGTGTAGTGGTTAAGTGCATGGACTCTAATCTGGGAGAACCAGTTTTGATTCCCACTCCTCCACTTGCAGCTGCTGGATGACCTTGGGCAAGCCATGGTTCTGACAAGAGCTGTCCTTGGAAAAGAGCAGTTTCTGTCAGAGCTCTCTCAGCCTCACTTACCTCACAGGGTGTCTTGTGGGGACAGGAAGGGAAAGGAGTTTGTAAGCCATTCTGAGACTCCGAGTGAAGGGTGGGGTATAAATCCAATCTCTTCTTCTTCTTCTCTTCTATATGGGATTCCTAACCTGCATATAAATGCAGCACTATACATATAATTGCCCCTTTCTGATCCAACGGCTGGGGTTTGTGGGACTGGGGCTATGTGTGAAGGAAACTGAAATCCCTTCAATCACACATAGTGTCAGCTACTGCACTTGTAGATTGCCGCACTTGTAGACTGCTGCACTTGTAGACTCACAACCTGCAGAGATTTCTCTGATCATGCTAAGGTGATAAAGCTTAAATATGATACCAGGTCTTATATGAAATCTTCTTCACAAAACATTATTTTCAACATTGTTGCATATGATGAGGGAAATGTACACACCAATTCATCTAGTCATCTGGCCATTAGTTAACTATGCAAACCAATAGCCAGATGACTAGATACATTGGTGTGTACATTTTCCGTATCACATGAAAAAGTGTGAAAATATTGTTTTAAATGTGGTTGCATTTTCTCTAGCTTTTGTGTGCATGCACACTTTTTCAAATACATAGGAATGGAAGGTAACATTGCTACTTGACTCAAAATTTGTTCTACTGCTTCAGACCAATACGGCTGTCCACCTGGATCTATGTTCTCTAGCAGTAGTAAAATCACAAAATTTGTGTATGTTGTGTGTGTGTGTGATTTTTCTGCTTCATATTCAAAATATCCTTGTATGTATTTGCTTCTTGTGCCTGTTTCAGCTTGAAAATGTGAAGTTATTCCCTTTCTCTATCCATTTGCAGCTTTACCAGACTCTGTGAAACCTCTCACTGGTCTGAGACATGAAAAGTCCATAACAATAAACTTATGATGCTCACCAACAGCACCAAGCAAAAAATCTTAAGTGTTTAGTTGGTAGAGAGCAATAAGCAGGAGATGAATAGTAATCAGATCCTAGGGAGTACTGAGAGACACACAGCACAAAAGGCATCCATGAGGGATGAAGGAGCCCCAATAGGACATGACAAATTGTAAGGCCAATTGGGATTTGATATTTTCCTTAACGCAACAAAAATATCTAAGATTGATTCCAAAGTGTGAATGTTTTCTCTAGCACATGGGAGGGTTCCCATGTCCCAAATGATGGATGGGTGAGAATGAAACTGAGAACCCTTTTTCTCTCCATCCTTTTGAAGTCAACAGACATCTTTCTTCATCTAGGAGTCTATATGATTTCCATATTCTAATGATTTCCAGTCCTTGATGCAACAAACAGATGAATGCCATGAAAGAGGTTGGAAAATTTAATCAACCCTCCCTTCAAGCTGCTTGTTATATTGAGGGGTGAAGTAATACATAAACAATGAAGTTCTATGGGCAGGTTACCCAATTATGTAAAAGAAAGCCATACAAAACCACTGGGGTAGGTTTGGAAGCAGCTTCTTCATGGAAAGCACAAACTGGTTGTATACAGCTCATACGTTTTAACAAATACAGATCTAGCAGCATTTTGCTGAAGGAGATACCAAGTTGTCTCAGAAGGTAATTTTCACTTATTATAATTTAGATCAGTGTGTGGCAAGCTAAACAAATTAGACTAGCAAATGAAAAGGGGGAAATGGAAAAAAGAACTACTCCATGAAAGGAAGCCAAAACAAATGGGCATCGATCCACCAATATAGAATAGTTTCACCCTTCATTGCAGCACAAATTATTTGTGTAATTTTCTTGGGGAAAAGGCCGTTCTAAAGGGGGGGGGGGTTAGTTCAATAGTATAGGTCATGTTTCAAGGGTTAGATAATTGTCTTCCTAAAATCCACATGTTTCAAAACTGGGGCTTGTCTCTTGGCTATTATTGTCTTGAATTGGAGTTCTTTACTTGAAATGTGTCAGAAATGGGGAGTTCCAGTAAACACAAACTTGCAACATTTTGGATTGTGGACCATTTTTGTGCTCCAAAGTCAATCCTGGTCTTGTCTAGGGTAGCAGATCTAGAAAACAGTCGGTCCGAACACCCCATAGAGCTGTTTGCATTTAGAGGACATGACGTAGTTCTGGATGGTTATAGGTCCTTATAAATGGGAAGGGGACCATAGGTTAGTGGTAACTGATTATCTGCATATAGAATGGCTCAGGTTCTGCTTGTAACAATGGTTATGTAGTTTAAACAAATCTCAGAAACTCTTCCAACAATGATATTTGTTTGAGCTTGACTACTTAAGTATGTGGATGAGACAAACAGACCATCCAGTTCAACATTCTATTTTACCTAGTGGCCACCCTCGATTTCACCAGTGGCTTTGTCCTGGTTCCTGACCTTGAACATGGAAGTTACATTCAGTCATCATAGTGATGGACATGTAGTTGTGGTGGAAAGTGCTGCCAAGTCACAGCTGACTTATGGCGACCCCGTAGGGTTTTCGAGGTAAGAGATGTTCAGAGGTGGCTTGGCATTGCCTGCTTCTGTGTCATTACTCTGGTATTCCTGGGTGATCTCCCATCCAAATACTAGCCAGGGCCATCCCTACTTAGCTTCCGAGATCTAGCTATCCAGGTCAGGGTACTGATGGACCTATCCTCCCTGAATGTCTCTATTCCTTTTAAAGCCAACTAAACTAGAGGTCATCACAATACCCTATAATGGTTACTTCTGCCAGTTAATTACTTTTCCAGTGAAGAAGTACTTCCTAGATAGCCTATTGGTTTGGCTCAGTATCTGGAAGCTTATGGCTGAGTGACCTAATTGGCATGATGCTTTATGTCTGAAGGGCAGGGATTGGCAGTGCAATATTGGTAACAGATCTATCAAGGCTTTGATTACCCCACTTCTACACAGCTGCCTCACAAATGACTCGAAAGACAAAAGCAGCACAGAGCAGTGCAGAGGGTCTGCAGTCTCCTTAAAGGATCAGTCCACAGCTGTGATGTACTGCTGGAAATGTATATCTAGATATACGTGCAGATCTCATCCTTATGGTGTGGGATCTTTAACCAACTTTGGTTGCTATGAACATGGCAGCCTTCCTTGAGAAATTAAATTTGAATTCAGTTATCCATTTTGATTATCCTATCCAGGTTAGATTACAGTTGCATGCTCTTCATTAGTCCATGTTTAAAGACTGATATCACAATGCAGTAGCAAGTTTGCTAGGAGGAGCCAGTGCAGAATGCCATGCAGGTTACCACTTCATTCCCATGCACAATTTCAAGCCCTAATTTAAAGCACTGCCCACTCTAGTATGACTCTGCCCATCAACTAAGGTTAGCATTGGCCCTGTTCTGTGAGGCTCCCTCTTTAGAGACAAAGTCCTTTAGAAGATAAGACTTTTTCTGGTATGATTTCTCATTTGCAGAATGGCATTCCTGTAACCATTTATTTAGTAGCAAATCTGCCGTACTTCCTGTTGTTTTCTGTTGTCCCAGAAGGTCGGAACGGAACCAATGGATTGAAATTAAATCAAACAAGTTTTTGGTTAAACATGAGGAAGAACCTCCTGACAGTTAAAGCAGTTCTTTGATGGAACAGGCTTTCTCAGGAGGTGGCAGGCTCTCCTTTGGAGGTTTTTAAGCAGAGGCTTGATGGCCATCTGACAGCAATGCTGATTCTGTGAACTTAGGCAGATCATGAGAGGAAGGGAAGGAAGGGATGAATCAGTGCTCGCCTCTTGTGGGCCTTTCTTACATGCCCAGGGAAATGCCAATCACCACTTTGGGATCAGGAAGGAATTTTTTGCCAGGCCAGATTGGCCCAGGGATCCTGGAGGGTTGGGGTTTTTTTTTTTTGCCTTCCTCCAGACATAGAGCAGGGGTCATTGGAGTAGTTGGGGGGTAGTTGTGAATTTCCTGCATTGCAAAGGGGGTTGGATTAGATGACCCTGGAGGTACCATTCCACCTCTATGTTTCTAAGTTTCTGTGTTGCATCACCAGCTGAAAACATTCCTTTTTGCCCAAGTATTTATTGATTGGTTGATATCATTTCAATTGATTGGTCCTATTTCTAGAACCTGCCTGTTTTTTGTTTTGCATATATTGCAGTTTTATCATTATCATTATCATTTTTAAAAAATATGACCTTATATCACATTCTTAACTACTACTAATTTTTTTACTGTGTAAGGCCAGTGAGGCAGGGTTTTATGCTGCCACTTATAGTTGCAAATGTATGGTGTTGTTTTATTGTGCTAGTTTGAATTGCATTTTACTGCTTAACTATTTATTGTTTTAGCACTTTCTCTTTTTTAAAAAAATGAAAACCAACTTGAGAACTGTGGAGTGCATTTATTCCACCAATCTATCCATTGGCCAAGAGAAACACCTTGCTGGGTGGGATTCAGCACATGGGCCTTACGTTGCCCACTGCATAACAATATCTTATCTATTTGTGATTACAATCTACCCAGGGGCAATTCATTCTGATCCAATTGGGGCATTACAATGCAGGGGACCCATCGTTCTTTAACACATGGAAGAATAGAGGGGACTCTCCTGATTGTAGAGATCATTACGTGCATTTTGCAATAAATAAATAACTGCATATGGAGCTCTGTGCAAACAGTATATAAATTCAATAAATAAACAAATATTGTATATTGGTTTTTATATTTTAATAAACAAAACTTTTAAAAACTGGAGGAAGGGGATCCTCAGTTAGATCTAGGCACAATGAAGGAATGGGGAACCTGGTATGATTCTGCCCTCTATATGAGGGCAATTAGCCATACAGTCTTAGCAGAGTTACACCCTTCTAAATCTGTTGAAGTTAATGGGCTTAGAAGGGTATAATTGTATTTGGGATAGCCTGGAAACTGCAAGAATTGCAATGCATTTCCATTCATAAAGCACTTCTTCTAGGAGTATACAACATAGATATTTTCACATGCATAATTAGAAGCAATTGAAAGCTGTTATTAAAACATTATTTAATGATGTTCAACAGTAACTTGATACATATGCATCTGTCATGTGGTCCAATTAATATTCGTTTTAATAACAGACCTATAATTAACATGGGGGGATGTGTTGCTAAATCTAAATCAAATTAGAACATACTTTAGGCACTTATCCATTTAATGCTATATGTTAAAGGGAAAAATTGTATTTAAAAATAGCAAAGGACAGCATTTTTCAAGAACTAAATAAATTTGTTGAGGAGACTGCAATTCCCTTACCAAATTCATATCACTCCACATATTTAGAGGTTGCAACTCAATCTGTTGAACAATATTCAACATTAAAGCATCAAACATTAAAATGTCCTCTTGAAACCACTGTACGTGCAGTACAATAAAAGAAGACAAGGTGCTGTCTAACAGGCAGAAGAGAAATATCTTGAGTATATTCTGGAAGGAAATATAGTAATGATTACCACTTTATCTCTCAGGGAAGGAAGTTCCACAGCCTTTACTCTCAAGGGATGGAGTTCCGTAGCAACTTAAAAGGCCCTCACAAATTCAATGTTCCATCTAAGCTGAGTTAGTGTGAGCTAGCTCACAGTTTTTTAGCCTTGGACTCACAGATTTTAGACTTAGCTCAGGAAGAAGGGCTCCAGAGCACACTAATTTATGCAGTAGCCAAATCACTTGCTCAGAACTTTAATGCCAGTAGCACACAAAGTAGAATTTTTGCTCACAAGACTCCACAGCTTAGAGGGAGCATTGCTCACAATGGGTCTCCTTATTGTCACCTCAAACAAAAAATGTAGGTTCTTGCAGCAAGACCACATCCATTAATTTCAGGGACAGCACATTGATATGGGAAAAGGCAGACCTCAAGTACTTTCAGGTCTGGTCATTTTAGAGCTTTAAGGGTCAATGCCAGGACTGAGCCCAGACGAAAAATTGAAAGCTGTCACACTGAAGAAGAATTAGTATAATATCTCAATGGGATCCAGTGAACCCAAGCTATATTTTGTTGACGTTTGCAAGCTGATCTTAAGGGCATACAACATACTGCAATATTCTAATATGGCTGTTACCAAGGCATGTGTAACCATAACGGTTATGGATATTATGTTTATTAATCAAATCTACTAATTTCAGTTATTCAGGCTGCAGTCACGCAAGCAGTTTGTGCTGATATCATTGTGGTACCTTTGCAGATATAAAGAGCAACATCTCCCTTCCTTGTCCCATTCATCACGACCCCATTCTGCAACACTTTGGAAGCAAATTAATCAGGCACCAGGGAAGGTCTGGTGTTTATGGATATCAGTGCTTTCACCCTGCATTTCCAGATGTCTGAAGTCTCCTGGTGGAGCTCAACCCATTTGGGAAGTCTGATTGCTCTGTTCCATTTTCACTCCTTTTTTTTTAAGTCAGTTAGTGATGTGTGCATAATTGCATTTTCATGCATACCAGCAAGCTTACAGTTGTCCTCTAAGTCAAGAGGGGGGGGAGGGAATAGCGGGCTGAGAAGCCTCATTTGTCTTTTTTTTTTATGCCAGTTCCTATGCCTACAGCTTTGCAGCACACCGGGAGGGGAAGGGGTTAATTGAAAAGATGAATTTATTCAGAAGGGGAGGTGGCCTCCTCCATCTGTCAAAATGGAGTGGTGCTTTGAATAAGCAGTTATGTGCATATGCAAAAGACAAATTTTTCAAAGCCACCTGACCACCCACTCCATGGTTGCCCAGCAGCAATAATCTGAATGGCCGATCACCAGATGAGCATGCAGTGAGGACACTTCAGGGTGTGCTGTCTGATCACCCCTTCCCACGTTGATTTAAACCACCGCAAACAGAGGCGCCACCAGATCACGCCATGCCTCCAGTGTGACCGCAGCCTCAGACTGTCTTGTTTGTTTGTTTCCAGCGGTTTCAATGGGAAACGCATTTCCATCTGTAACTATTCCCCCACCTACCCATCCAATTGGGATGAAAGTCTCACAGCCTGTATCCTTCCTCCTGAAAGATCCTCATCACTAAATTCCCAATACATAAGACAATACATTCCTTTTTTATATGCAGAGCAACAATAGGATCCTTTGACAAGAAACCTTTGCCATGGAAAGAAGCCTTTCACCAAAGAAGCAGGAGTTGGGGCAAAATGCCTTGACCTGGATAACCCAGGCTAGCCCAATCTAGTCAGATCACAGGAGCTAAGCAGGGTCAGCCCTGGTCAGTATTTGGATGGGAGGCCACCTAGGAATACGAGGGTCATGATGCAGACCCTAGACAATGGCAAAAACCACCTCTGAACATATCTTTGCCTTGAAAACCTCATAGGGTTGCCATATGCTGTGACTTGATGGCATGCAAAATAGGCACTAGTGATATATAAAATAAAATGTTACTAGAAACCACTATTTGCAAGAACATGGGCCCTCCTTTGTACTAAGCATGAAGAGAATGAGATTAGTTAAGGTTGTTGCATAACCAGGGCTGGCCTGAGGGGTTTATGCGCCCTAGGCGAGGTCGCCTTGTGGTGCCCCCCTCAGACGCCAACCTCCTGGTGGGGCCTGGAGACCTCCCAGCTGGCTGCCTGGGTGGGGGGAGACAGAGTGACACCACGTGACATGCTGGCTGCACACGTCGCTTTAGACCGGGAGCGCGCCTCTGGTTTGGAAATGGCAAGTGCTCCCCCCCCCCCCCGGCTGGGCCCTTCCCTCGAGCTCACCTCCAAGGGCCTCCCTCCTTCCCACCCGGGTGCAGACACACACACCCTGCGCAGACCTTCCCTAAGACCAGCCACCCCCTAATTCATGCAGCAGCCAAATCGCCCGCTCAGAACTTTAATGGCAGCAGCTCACAAAGTAGGATTATTGCTCATGAGACGCCACAGCTTCAAGGGAGCCTTAATCCGCCCGCCCCCCGCCTCGACGGCAATGGCACTTTTGCTTCGCTGGCTTGCTGCATGCAGCCTGATGGAAGCCTTTGGGGTGCCCCCACCGCTGACTTCCCCCCCCCCGCCACCACTGCTGCTCTCACAGCTTCAAGGGAGCATTAATCCCCCCCCCCCTCGATGGCAACGGCATTTTTGCTTCGCTGGCTTGCTGCAGGCAGCCTGATGGAAGCCTTCGGGGTGCCCCCACTGCCACCTTCCCTCCCGCCGCCGCTGCTGCCCTCACCCCTCGACCATCCCCCTCGACCATCCCCCTCGACCATCCCCACTGCTGCCACTGCCCCCGCCACCCCCCCTCCAGGGCCAGCTCATGAACTTACCTTCCCTGCGGGCTGGGCTGGCTAGTGGCTGGCTGCGGCTGCTACCGGCAGCGTCAGTGAGTGCGACTGTGGGAATCACACTGGCTCGCCTGGCTCAGATGGTGGTGGGGGCAAATCAGCGATGGGCACAGGTGCAGCAGCCAGCGGACCAATGGGCACGCTGTGTGTGAGTCAGGGTGGGCAGGACAGGCGCACTGTTGAGCTCAGCTAGGGCTCAGCTAGAGCTCAGCTAGACTAGCAGGCAGCGGCTTTGGGCAGGGACGGTGGGGGCTTTTTTGGGGGGGGCAGCAGGGCAGTTGGTGCCCTGGACAGAGCTATGCCCTAGACCAGACACTAGCTGGTCTAGTGAGAGAGCCAGCCCTGTGCATAACCATGTCCAATCCCTCTGCTTGCTCTAGGATGCTAGCGTGAGTTTGTTCCATCTTTCCCAAAGGGTGGAAATACACCACCTGTGCCTACCCCACAACTGTCGTACCCTAAGAAACAATATTTGAGCCTGTTCTAAAGGGAATATCATATTGAGGAGGAGGAGGAGTTAGTTTTAATACCCCACTTTTCTCTACCTTAAGGGGTTTCAAATCAGCTCACAATCGCCTTCACTTCCTCACCCCACAAGAAGAAGAAGAAGAGATTGGATTTATACACCGCCCTTCACTACCCAAAGGTGTCTCAGAGCGGCTTACAAACTCCTTTCCCTTCCCCTCCCCACAACAGACACCCTGTGAGGTAGGTGGGGCTGAGAGAGCTCTGACAGAAACTGCTCTTTTTTTCAAGAACAGCTCTTATCAAAACTATGGCTTGCCCAAGGTAATCCAGCCAGGTGCCAGTGGAGGAGTGGGGAATCAAACCCGGTTCTACCATATTAGAGTCTGTGCACTTAACCACTACACCAAACTGGCTCTCGTGAGGTAGGTGGGGCTGAGAGAGTTCTAAGAGAACTGTGACTGGCCCAAGTCCACCCAGCAGGCTTCACATGGAGGAGTGGAGAATCATATCTGGTTTTCCAGATTTGAGTCTGCCACCCTTAACCACTACACCATGCTGGAAATTACATGATTTCATTAAGGAAATGTAAACTTTAACATTGAATCATTGATTTAAAAGGCACCAAAATGAACATGCATGAAGCTGCTGTGTACTGAATCAGACCACCAGTACATCAAGGTCACTATTGTCTACTCTGACTGGCAGCAACTCTCCTGGGCCTCAGGTAAAGATCTTCCATGTCATCTATTACCTCGTCCTTTATAACCTGGCATGCTGGGGATAGAACCTGGGACTTTCTGCATGCAAAGCAGCAGATCTTCCACTGAGCCACAGCCCCTTTCCATTGTCCACAATCCTATCTCAATGCAAGTCAGTCAGACCTCAAGGATCAAAATTACCCTATGCAAGGAAACGTGTGTTCCATGTAGCAAACAGCACAATAGCTATAAAAAAGCCTTGTAGCAAAGACACCATTTCCATGAAAACCATTTCCCTTTTAAAAGAAAACTTGCCAAATTCATTTCTTTATGCAAAGTTTGATGGCTGCTTTGTACCTATCATTCTTTTAGAGGGAGTCTCTTTCTCTTATGGTTGAGTATAAGGGTTACGAATTACAGTATGAAGCAGGGCTTTCTGGGTAAATGGCCCATTTATTTTCCCAAAGCCAGCTGTTTGGCATGGCAAATACCCCCATTTCTCCTGTGAATCACAAACACATTGAAACACGGACTACTAGTTTTAGATTTCAGTTCATTTCTGTCGGATTTAAAATGCCAAGCCTTGTTTATAATGATTGAGCCAACATTATGCAGTGTTATTTTTACAGGGGGGGGGGAACCCCTTCCATTAGATAGACCCAATGGGTAACAGATAAGCTGTGTGAGTGAGAATGCCAGCAGAGCCTGTTTACGTAGATTATATTATCCATACACAAAGGGTAGTGTATGCAATCCATCCAATTTGTGATTGATTTGAAAGCATGACAAGACTGGTCCCTGCCTGAGAAGATCAGTGCTTTTGGCAAGCACCGGCTGCCTATATGATGAGGAGCCTGCTTACCATTCAATAATGCTCATCTGAATTCCCGTTTTCGAGCACTGAACAGGCCGGTGTGTTGAATGTGACATCCTGGCTTGAAACAAATGACTTGATTACAGGCTTATTAAAATTGAAACAGGGCTGACTTGATTAACCCTGACAGGCCCTACTGTACATGTCACTCTGCATCACGGCTAAAAACAAAAGATAATGTCCTTAGTTCCGAAAGAGGCTGATGCACTCTTAGGGAAATAGCCAGTTGCTGATGCAGTAGGCACACTAACAGCACAAGCCACAAAACCACTTCTGTCAGCGGATGGCCACTTAAAGGATCTAAGTACCACTGATGTCAATGCAACAAACAGATTCACAAACCAATTAATCCAGGGGACTTGGACCAAAGCCAAGGGATGGCCAATACAATGAGCCAATTTGCTGAGCCAGAAGGTTTAAAAAAAGCTCTCTTGTGCAACGGCCGGTCCAGGAAGTCCCTTTGGGCTTTTTGCCAGTTTAAGGGCTTGCCACAAAGGGCAGGCTGCCTGTACTGCTATTTGCCCAGCATATGTAGTCTGGGGGTGGGGGGAAATCTCAGTCTGAGAACCTGCCGAGAAAAAGCAGAGCTTGGGCTCATGTTCAGCTCTACCTCTGCCAAGTTCTTCTGAAGCTGGTGGCTTTGTGCCAGGGTGTCATTTTTCACAGGGAAGACACAATACCCAGCAGCCTGGCTGGGGGAGAATAAAACTGTCATCTGCACTCACTCCAGCCTCATCCTTAAAGGCTTGTTTAGGTTTGTTCTCCTTGCCTGTGAAATAGTTCCAATTGATCCAACAGCCACATTACATGACACCTCTCTGGGACCTGGTGGACATTCTTCCAGCCATGACAAGTGGGTTGTGATACTCTGTAGTGTATTTCATGTCAGTAATTTAAAAGGGTTCCTTTTTAAAAAAAAAATCACACCCTTAATCAATATTACATTTGGTTTAGTTTTTTTTAACAAAAATCTGAGACTTTTGTTTCTTTCTGAATGAAAGCTTGAGCTGTAGAATTAGATTAACAGTGACCATTGTACTGTATGGAATTCTGTATACTTACTAAGATCATTGGTTCATCTACTCCAGCTGGCTGCGGATTCCCAAGATCCTAGGCAAAGTTACTTCCAAGTTCTGCTCCTTGGCATGCTTAACTGGAAATTCTAGGTATTGAACTTGGACCTGCTGCAGACAAATCACATGTTGACCTGTAGGAAGAGAGGATTTCAACAGGGGCAGCTTTTCTCATCCCTGCATGACAAGCTTCACCTTCTGTCCTTCTGTTTAGGGTTTTACTACAAAAGCGTTTGAAGCTATATTGTGGCAAACCTAGAGTCAAGGATGGAGGGAAGGCTGTAAAATGAGTGAATGACTGTGTGAGAGAGTGTGTGAGAGAGAGATGAAATCGATAATGGTAGATGAACAGGCTAGGTGGGACTAGAAAATCTTCACAATGAATTAGTTGTGAGGTAGTACTAAAGGAGTAAATGTGGTAGGACCTGATTAATAAAAAGGGAAATGTTCCAGGTGTAATGGGGCAGCATAACACAAAGACTCACAAACTGGTATGGGAAAAGGACAGAGCAGTGTAGTAGCCAAGGATGCAGATGATGCCAAAGTATTCATGATGGTGGAAACCAAGGCAGATTGTGAAGAGCTATAGGAAGATCTCTCTGAGTGGATAATAATCGGACAAAGTATAAAATGATGATTCATATTGGAACAAAAGTCCTAATTTTAAGTATTTGGCAATAGGATCTGAACTTGCTGAAACTGAGAGGGAGGGAAAGAGATTTTGAGGTCATAGTACAAAGATCAAGGGAAATGTTGACTCAGTGTGTGACAGCAGTGCACCAGAACTTCACAGGGATTTTTAGGAAAGGGACTGAAAATAAAATGGCCAATGTTGTAATGCCCTTATATAGATTAACAGAGTGGCATCAATTGGAATGATCTGTACAGTTCTGGTTGTTCTACCACACAAAAATGTTGCAGACCTGGAAAAAGTGCTGAATAATGCAACCAGGATGATGAAGGGGTTGAAGAACTTTCCTATGAGGAAAGGCTAAAGGGTCTGGGTATTAAGGGATTTGTGGAAGGCAGGTCCATCACTGGTTACTAGCCAAGATGACTAAAGGGAACCTCCACATCCAGAACTGTAAACCCATGATAATCAATGCTAAGAAACAACATCTATGTCCTGTCTAGGTATGCTAGGCCCCTGCTGGAAGCAGGGGATTCTCATCTTCAGTGGGAGCTCCCCACCTCTGCTCAGCTGGCCAGTGGTAGGAGGAGATGGTATGAAAACCTGGGGGGTGGCAACAGTGTCCTGGCATGCCAATATCAGTCTCTGTTGACCCAAATGTGATTTTAGTGTGTTACCAAGAGATACCATAGACACTCTGGCATTTGTGTAAAACTGTATGGTTAAACCACAGAGTTTTGTTCAAATGCCAGTGTCCTTGGCATCACTGGTGATATGGTGATGTATGCACAAGAAGTGATAGAAGTGCATCTCTAGATGACATCAGCAAGGACCCCCCCAACTATATTGTAAGTCCCTCTCATCCTGTACTATGTCATAAGTGCTGTTTGCTGGCCCTTCAGGAGTAGATGGAGAACTGACTACTGGTCTGATCCAGCAGGGCACCTTATATTCAGGCAGATTTTGCAGCCCTTCCCAAGCTTTCCTCAAACTAATAGTGCAGTCCTAAGCAGAGTTGAAGTCAATGGCCTTAGGAAGATGTGACTGTATTCAGGATTGTACTGTAAGCTTTTAATTTTTAAAAACATAATTTGCACAGGCCAGTCCCATGACTGAACAAGACAAGTGAAATGATTTCATGCTCAAATTACTCCTTCCTCTTTCAACTCCCTAGGCACATAGCTAACTGTGCAGTGCAAGGAAAAAAAACTATTATAATAAGTAGGCCTATTTGCTGCAATGGCTCCATAGAAATTCTTGAGCCTGAATATTACCCTATAGAAGGATGTTTTTAGATCTGTGTTGGATCGGAGCTGGTGTTTCTAGTGGGTGATATGGAAGTCAGTTACTCAATTTCTGCTATAAACCCTGTCTGCAAACCAGGCATGCAATGGCACCTGTATTTTTCAAACATAAATAAATAAAGCTTCAGCAAACTTAACCTTGGAAAGAGGTAAAACCCTCCTGTGAAATTCTAAAATATGACTTGTCAGCTCATACTGAAGGCAGTGAGAGTTTGGAGGCACCAAAATCTTGTATTTGCTTATTAAATTTCACTAGGGGCAGGGAAGGAAAACTAATCAGAGTCCTGGAAGAGGTGGGCCAGGGGACAGAGTATGAAACATGGGCCTGGAAGATCTATCAGCTATAGGAACTTTGTGGCACTGGATAAGTCATGTCCTTTCACTGCCAAAGTAGACACCAGGAAGTAAATACAAGGTTTTCAGACAAGTCCACTGTAATGCCTGTGGCAGGGAGGCTTAATCCTATAGGACACAAGAGGATTTCTGTTGAGCACTTTTAGTTTTGTGGGCCTTTCCCACTCCTGCTCATCTGAAGTAGTCTTGCCATAGGGTTAAGCATTTGCCCATCAATGGAGGGCAAGCCCCTGCCCCAACCTCCATTTACCAACACTCAGAGATCTGAACAGAGGGAGAAAGAAGGGCAGGGGGAATGATATTGTGTAACATGATAACATATGATGTTACTGCTTTGCACAACACTCTAGGAGTTCTCTAGATCTCACATGATACTGTGGTATCATTTCTGAGGGTGATCTTATTACATATGTGACACTCTCTCTCTTCCAGTTCCACCTCCTATGAGCTCCCATGGGTTGTAAGCAATGTTCCCTCTAAGCTGTGGAGTCTTGCGAGCAAAAATTCTACTTTGTGAGCTGCTGGCATTAAAGGTTTGAGCCAGCAATTTGGCTACTGCATAAATTAGTTTGCGCTGGAGCCATCCTTCCTGAGCTAAGAGAAAAACGTGTGAGCCAGAGGCTAAAAACCTGTGAGCTAGCTCACACTAACTCAGCTTAGAGGGAACACTGGTTGTGAGATGTCTGCTCAGTGGGAAAACCCACACCCTGGTCCCAATCCCCCTACCCCCAAGAAACAAAGAAGCAGAAGAGGAAAAAATGGCTGGAAAATAGCCTTTGTAGCATTTCCCCATGTTCCATGGACTTTATCATTAAGATTAGAGGATCAGAACATCACCCAAAAGCAACATCAATTCCTCCCCAAATTCCACCCTGTCCAGGCATCACTCTCAAAATCTCCTGGAATTTGCCAAAGCAGTGCTGGCAACCCTAGGCTGAAAGGCCTTCCATTTCAAAGAATAGGAACCAGATCCTAGTCCAACTCTGACTATTACACCACACCAGCTCATATGGGAGCAAAATAACACCAAGATCAAATTAGTGTAGAACGGTCTCCATGGAACTTTCCCTGAAGACAGTTTGGAAATCCCTGTTGGTAAAAGAAGGCAGAGACATACATAAATGAGCTCTTAAAATCAGAACTATTTCCATTACGCTGCCTTTCATTTCCAATTTAGTGGGTCAGTTTCGAGCTCTAAAGCTCTAAATGGCTTGGGTCCAGATCATGTGGAGAAATGCCTCCCCTCATATCAAAATGGCCACATCCTGAGCTCAGTGGATGCTGCCTTCCTGAAGAACCCAGCCTTAGCTAAAATTAAACCTGTCATGACCCATGCAAGGGGCTTTTTCAGCTATTGCTCTGTCCAGTTGTATGTACGTTGCTTTCAGTGCTAAGTAAGATCATTGGACTATCCAGTATTGACTTCCCTCACTTCAATGGCTCTCCAGGGTGTCAGAAGACTTGCTCAGTCCTAAACTATCCTAGGGTAACATCAGTGCTAAAAGAATGTTCATATGGGGCTTCCGGTCTAGCTAAGATGGAGGACTGAAGCGTTTCGCAATCGTGCGAAGCGAGCGACGGCCACTTTTGACAGTTTGGGCAATATACAGCCCAACGCATCACTCCCCAGCGAGGGGGGGGGACAAGCAGGCAGCAGCGCCCTAGAGGGAGTGTGAGGTTGGCGTAATCCAGCTTCGGAAGAAGCTGAATTGGGCTTTGACCTCCTCCCACGAAGAAGGCAAGTGCCAAGCAACTCTATAGTGGCCGATCGAGCCGGGCTACCGGCATAAATTCTTCGTCAGCAGACTTCTTTGAAGAAGGACAACAACTGTGAGTTAAAAGAAACAATGCGAAACCCGTTTTGAACGTGCTAGATAACAAAAACGTGCCGCTTACCTGAACTGAGTTTGGAGTCAATTTGAATTAAGCGGTTGAGCGGAAAATGAATAGTAAATCCCAGAAATCCGATTCCGGAGAGAAAAAAGTTGATTGAAGCCTTTAAAAACTGTAAAAACGCTTATTGTTTAACATTCCTGTGGTGAAGATGGAGCCGTGTGCGCAACTGTAAAATCGAAACTCACGAACAATAGCGTGGGAAGAGCAGGCTGGTGTCACAAAGAAAGAGGTCCGTGTGAAACATCCAGGAAGTTGAATTCCTAGACGGGCAAGCCTCCATGGAAGCAATGGAGAAGAGAATGACAGAGGCAATACAAGCCATGGGGGAGCAGATAGAAAAAACATTGGGGGACCAACTGGAGAAGCAAACTCAGATTCATCTGAAACATCTAGAAGAAGTCCAAGAGAAGAACATAACAGCATTGAAGGAATTGGTTACTACAGAAATAACTTCAATCAAGCAAGAAATGGAAGGAGTTAAGAAGGATGTTCAAGCAAATGCAACCAAGACTACAGAGACAGAGGAGAAGATACAAAAAATAGAAGAGAAACAAGATTCTTTGACTCAACAAATTACAAGATCAGAGACAATGATGGAGTTCAGAAGGATGCAGACTCATCTGAGATTCAGAGGCATTAAGGAAACAGAGAATGAGAACTTAAAAGAAAAAATGATGGAAGTGATAACGGCTTTTCTGGGCGAGGAGGAAGGGTCAATGGACTCAGACTTTGATTTGATTTATAGAGTGAACTCCAGAATTGCAGAAAAGAAGAATTTACCAAGGGATGTAATTGTACAATTTGTAACAAGATCAATAACAGAGGAGATATTCAAGAAGCAATTCAACGTCCCTTTTGTAATAGAGGGAAACAAAATTATGGTGATGAGAGAACTCCCAAGAACAATACTGCAAGACAGGAAAAGGTATAAATCCTTGGCGGACAAACTCAGAGCTTTGAGCATCAGATATAGATGGGAGATTCCACAAGGTTTATCCTTTACGTATCAAGGTGGGAGGATTCAGATCAGATCGATGATGGACTTTTATAAATTTAAGGCGGACAATGCGGACGTCTTTGGAGAACTTTAAAATAAAACGCATAATGGAGTACAAATTGTTGTCATGGAATGTTAATGGATTAAATTCACCAAACAAGAGGAAAAGAATCAATCATTGGATACAGAAACAGAAATGCAACGTGATATGCTTGCAAGAAACACATATTAGAAAACAGGATATAAAATATTTAAAGAATGCTTTATTTGGAATTGAATTTTGTTCTGCGGCCTCAAACAAGAAAAAAGGAGTTGTGACATATGTGAAGAAGGAGTTACAACCTACAGAAATTTTTAAGGACATAGATGGCAGATACGTGGGTGTGGAATTAATGATTCAGCAGAAAAAAACATTGTTGATCAACGTGTACGCACCCAATGGAGCAAAGGAAAAATTTTTTAAGGATATAACTGACCAATTACAACAATTGACTTATGAGCAAGTTATTATGGCCGGAGACTTTAATGGGACAATAGATCGTCTAGACAGAAAACCACAAAAGGACAACGAATTCAGCGGAAAATTGCCAAAGAATTTTTTTGAATTAGTTAAGCAAGAAAAATTAGAAGATGTTTGGAGGAAATGGAACCCGATGCAGAAAGACTTTACTTTTTATTCCAATAGACATTGCTCTTTTTCCAGAATTGATATGATTTGGATGTCTGAAGAATTATCAATGAAAACACATAAGACTGAAATTTTGCCAAGATGTAATTCAGATCACAATCCGGTGGTATGGAGTTCCACAGAAAGGAAAAAACCCTTTCTGTGGAGGATTAATGAAGACTTGTTGGATAAGAAAACGGTAATTGAGATGTTAAAGGAAGAAACGAAACAATTCTTTCAACAAAATTTAAATAAAGAAACACCGATACAGATTGTATGGGATGCTTATAAAGCGGTGATGAGAGGAATTCTCATCTCGCAAAACGTGAAGCAAAAAAAGGAAAAACTTCAAAAACAAACAGAAGTGTTAGAAAAAATTGCTCAGAAAGAAAAGGAATTAAAAAAGAAGCCTGGAAAAAAGCAAATTATTAAAGAATTAAAGTTGCTGAAGGAACAACTGAATGAGACTTGGAATCAGGAAATGTATTGGAATTTAAAGAAGTTACAACAGAAATCTTTTGAAGGGGCGAACAAACCGGGAAAATACTTAGCTTGGCAACTTAAGGCTAGAAGAGAGAGAAGAATGATAACCAAAATAATAGAAGATGGAAAAGAGTTCGTTGATCCTAATGGAATAAAGAGATGTTTCTTCAAGTATTATGCTAAACTATTCCAAACAACTAGAGTTGATCTTGAGAAGATTAAAACATATTTAAAGGAGATTCCACTACCAAAAATAAGTAAGGAATACAAAGATTTATTAAATGGTCCAATTCAAAAAGAAGAAGTGATGAAGGCAATAGAAGAGACAAAGTTGGGGAAGGCGCCTGGGCCGGACGGATTTACAGCGAAATTCTACAAAAAGATGAAAGAAGAAATTTCCCCGGTCCTGGAAGCTTTAACCAACGAAATAAGAGAAAACAAAAAGGTGCCGGACTCATGGAAAGAAGCAATTATTTCTTTGATTCCAAAGGAAGGACAAGATTCAACAAATGTAAAGAACTACAGGCCAATATCTCTTTTGAACAACGATTATAAAATCTTTGCAAAAATTATTGCAGAAAGGGTGAAAAACTATTTACAAACGGTAATTTCTGAAGATCAAGCGGGCTTTTTACCCAAAAGGCAGATTAGAGACAATGTAAGAATAGTAATGGACGCAATTGAATATTATGAAAAGCACCCAGAAAAAGAAGTAGCTTTTCTGTTTGTTGATGCAGAAAAAGCTTTTGACAATCTTAATTGGAATTTTATGCACCAGATGATGGAAAAGATTGAAGCGGGACAACATTTTAGAAATTGTATTGAAGCTATCTATTCTGAACAAAGAGCTAAAATAAATGTGAATAAAGAACTGACAGATAACTTCAAAGTACAGAAAGGAACAAGGCAAGGTTGTCCGTTATCACCGTTATTATTTATCTGGGTATTGGAAATACTTTTACAAAAAATACAGTACGATCAAGAAATAAAGGGCTTGACACATAAAGGACACCAATACAAATATCGAGCATTTGCAGACGATGTAATGTTTATGGTGGAAAACCCAACAGAAAAATTGACATTGCTTTTTCAAAAAATAAAGGAGTTTGGAGAATTGGCCGGCTTTTACGTAAATAAGAATAAAACAAAACTTATATGTAAAAACATGATCAAACAAAAACAAGTGGAACTACAAGAACTGGTACAATGTGAAGTAGTTAAAAAAACAAAATACCTTGGAATTGAATTAACGGCAAAAAATATAGACCTATATAAGAATAATTATGAGAAATTATGGACTAAGCTGACTCAAGATTTTAAGAAATGGGATAAAATGAACTTATCACTGATGGGAAGAATATCAGTTATAAAAATGAATGTCCTACCACGTTTGATGTTCCTGTTCCAAACAATACCAATTCTGCATAAAACGGATTTGTTGGCCAAGTGGCAACAAGAGTTGTCAAAATTTGTTTGGGCAGGCAAGAAACCAAGGATCAAAATGAAAATACTTTGTGATGCCAAAGAAAGAGGAGGTCTACAAATGCCAAATCTTAGACTATATTATGAAGCGGTTTGTCTAACATGGATGGATCAATGGGTGAAGCTTGAAAATGACAGATTGTTGGGGTTGGAAGGGCATGATTGTAGATTTGGCTGGCATGCATATTTATGGTATGACAAGATAAAAATGGACAGTTTTTTTAAACTTCACTTGGTGAGAAAAGCTTTGTATATGGTATGGACAAGATATAAGAAGTACCAGAGTGACTTAAGACCATTGTGGATTGTACCAGTAGAAGTGTTGATATCTTACTCAAGACAGCGAGGTAGAGACTGGTTGCCATATAGAGATTTAATTAAAAAAGAGGGAACAGAGTGGGTAATGAAAAAGCAGAATGAAATTGAATATGAATATGAGTGGTTGAAATATATGCAGATTTATGATCTTTTTAGATCTGACAAAAAAAACTATGGTTTTAGAGAGGAAAAAAATGAAATTGAAAAGGTTTGGGAGAGTGGAGGAGGAAAAAATATTTCTAAAATGTATAAGGTGTTGTTAAAATGGTATACTGAAGATGAAACTGTTAAAGAACAAATGTTAAAATGGGCTATTAATATGAATAAGGAAGTGGCTATGGAAACCTGGGAATATTTGTGGAAAAATTCTATTAAGATCTCGACATGTACTAATGTTAAAGAAAACTGTTATAAGATGATGTATAGGTGGTACATGACACCTAAGAAAATTGCAAATATGAATCAAAATATGTCAAACAAATGTTGGAAATGTAAGAGGCATGAGGGCTCATTTTATCATATGTGGTGGACTTGTGAGAAAGCTGTAGACTTTTGGACAAAAGTCCACAATGAAATGCAAAAAATATTGAAATGTTCTTTTAAAAAAGCACCGGAAATTCTGCTTTTGGGACTTAAAATGGAAGAAGTCAATACGACTAAAAAGACTTTACTCTGGTACCTGATAGTGACAGCGAGAATGATTTATGCTCAGTTTTGGAAGACAGAAAAGGTACCAGAGGTTGAAGAATGGATACAAAAAGTTCTGTTCATGGCACAAATGGATAAGATTACAAAAAAACTGAATAACAAAGAAGACGATGAGTTTTTTGGAGAATGGAATGACTTTAAAATTTATCTGGAAAAGAACTGGGATGTGAAACAAAACTTAATATGTTTAGATCAATATTAAGTCAAATGATGTTATCTTTAGATTGTAATGATGAGAAACTGATATTGTTGATGATATGAAGTAATTTGGAGCAGGGGTGGAAGCATTGTGGGAAGCCATTGGAGGGAGGGGAGGAACTGGGAATGGGGTAGACAATTGATAGAATGAAAAGTTTTATATGTTGTATTCCTGAGAAAATAAAAAATTTGTTTACCAAAAAAAAAAAAAGAATGTTCATATGCTTTTTAGTGCTACTTGCAGTGGCAATAGTGCACACCGCTCCCAGCGCTGAATGTGAGGATCTTTTAAACCAACAAAATTTAATCCAAATTAGGATCCAGCATCTGCAGACAGATCATCCCTGTTGCTTTCTGCTTGGTTTGTGAAGAGATATGGAGGGAAAGTAGCATACGGTGTTCCATAAGCAGATTGACTGTTTATGTAAACATACTCTTTGTAAGTATTTGGGGTGAAGACCCTAAATGCTGTCACTTGTCATCAGCAAAATAAACAGAATGTGCAACAGCAAAAATGTTGAGATGGGGGTAGCAGAACAGTAGAATCGTAGGAATTTCTCTGTTTCTTAAACACAAGCAGCCTGCTGTTAAAAAAAATTGAGGAACAGATGTTAGCATTCACAAGTCTTTTTTTAAAGTTAGCTTACTATTAGTAGGTGTTGTTAACCAGAGAAGTGAATATTACTTTGTTTGAAAGCTCCCACACACACACACACATTCCATGGGAATGCTGGATGTTCAAGGACTGTGATACTGACACATCTGTATTTTGATTTAATTAGCTGTTTCATGAGATTACACTGTGGCATGTGATGCCCTTCACACACCGCACCTGTAGTCAGATTTAGAAGCAATGAAACTGGGGCTACTCATGTTCCCAGAATTTTAAGATAGTTTTTAAAACATAAAATAATTAAGGTGTCAGGGAATTCTGGCAAAGTCTTCAAGTATAGGTGGGAATCAATTTCCTTTTCATTCAAAGACACACACATACATGTATCGGGGGAGGATAATGTGCCAATAAGAAGAAAAGAAAGAAGAAAGAAAGAAAGAAAGAAAGAAAGAAAGAAAGAAAGAAAGAAAGAAAGAAAGAAAGAAAGAAAGAAAGAAAGAAAACACAAAGTCTTGTGTGAAACTGTAGTATGAGGTCTGATATGCCCCTGGTGCAACAGTAGGTCAAGTGTCCTTCCGACTTCTCACTATTGGAAACGTGCCTGGCCTTGCAAGAAGTCCCCAAGCTGTGGCAGAAGGCACAGAATGTTGACTGGCCCAGGGCAACATCCTTGGCTGCTGGAGAAGCAATGACCTTTGCCCTTGACAGAGAGCTTTCTGCATTTCTCTGGAGTTCTCATAGTGGATGAAATAGCTATTTGGGTTTTTTCACCCTGACATCACCATGTCAAACTCAACACACAGGCAGAACGCAGACATATAGACACATATCCCCTTTGTAATGGGTTTGTTTTGATTGAGACTTCTTGAAAAAACATCTCCATATAATTATATAGAGATGAAAGTACTTTCTTACAACCTACCCTGCATTCATCTTAACTGAAAGGGAAATAAGGGGGAGAGTTTGGGTCCAGAGTATTAGACTGTGCTGTGATGAGATCAACAAAGGCATGGGTCTGTATGAGGACTAAACGGGAAGCGTTATTACCTCTGGCAGCCTATCTTCCATCATGTATTACTATACCTAAATATCTAGTCTTATGAGGAAGGTGCTAGGATGCACACCGCCACTATTTGCCATCCCAAAGCTGCCTTACTTAGGCCCTGTTCATACGAGCCGTTTGGGCCGGGAGAAGGAGGGATCGAGGCCGGAGCAAACGGGCACGATTCCACAGCAACATCTGGGGAACGTTGCGCTACTGTCTCCGATCCGTCCCATCCCGCCCATGAAGTGCACCAAAAAAGAACCACCTACCTGGGTGGTTCTTTCGAATGGGCCGCCGCAAGTGCGGCCATGGGATCGCCGGCGCGTCCTTGCGCCGGCGCATCCCCGGCTCCTGGCCGAACTGCACATGTGTGAGCATGCGCAGTTTGCCAGCCTCCCCTTCCCACTGTTGCTTTCTCCCCGGGGAGCGACGGCGCCGCAGCTTGGGGGATCCGTGAGATCCCACCATGCTGTCTCAACTTTGATGCGGCTCAGATTAGCTGCAGTTCGACCGTCCTTTTCCCTGCCGTGTGGCAGGGGCCTTATAGTATCAAAAGACTCAGAAATATTAGCAGCAATCCCAGCACAGTGAAGTCAAAGTAACTGAGTCAGTGCTATGATAGATATATTTCAATGCTATCATACTTGCTGTGAGAGACTGTGAGATGTGAAAGGTTGCCGAACTAGGAAGTAATATTCTCAAAACCTTATGGACTGTAAGGAATATGAAATCATTGAGGAAGCTGGAAAAGTTAGGGGGTGGATCCAATTACTCCCTTCCACCAAGTGGGATCTCAAGAGTCATTTCAGCTTAAGCCTTCCTCAGTCAAATATATGTATCTCAATAGGGTTTACTCAGATGATGATAATATAACAAAACCACATTGTAATTAAAGAAAGTACTGATCTATTCTGAAAGCACAATGGGAACTTTGAAGTTCGAGTGGACACAATGGCTGCTTTCCATCATATTACAAAAGGCAGACACTTTTGGCAGTAGGGAGTGGATAATTTTAGGTTTCTGCGGGCACAGTAACATATCTGCTTTGTAATATAGAAGAATTTCAGATGCATTTTATTGCAGCATTATGGCTGCAGTCCACATGTCCCAGAGATTTCCACAGTTTGCATTAATGGTTAGGTTCTTAAGAGTGAAGATATAATGACCCAGTTTAGATGAACTTTTCTGTGTATAGATTCTACAGCTACTATCAAACTGCACTCACACAACATAAAGAACAGCAATCATAATGTTATTATCACCCACCAAATGCCTATCTGAATAACAAAGCAGTACCTTTTTTTCCTTCCAAGCAAGGAGCAAGCTTGCAGGGAAGGTCCACATTCTCATACCCATCAGTGTCACTCAGAGTAAGATTTCTCTAAGCAATTGGGTACAAAGGAAGGAGAGGTTCATATGGGAAAAGGTACTTTCTAAGGTTCCTATGGGGAAAAGGTGCTTTCTAAGGCCAGACCCTATACTTTGAATTATGCTCAGAAAAATTGAAATCCAGAGCATTTTCCCAGTGCTTCAGTTGGATTCCTTTGATATTAGGCTGCTACATTATGCACTTGTTGAAGCTTCTCAGAAGTCTTCAAGTTTCTCGGTACTGACCACTAAGTACAAGATTGCAAATATCAGCAGCAGACAACATTAAACCATTGGCAAACTATTCCAGCAAATATTATACCACTAAAGGTCTTACTCAGCCAAGTTAAGGAAAGCTGGGCCTTGAACCAAGAAAACTGTGGTCTGATAACAGAATAGTTGCTGGACACGTACCCAACCCCAGTCCTAACTCTAAATCTTAAAAGCTTCTTCAGGAGCAGAAATGAAATGAGAAATTCACCATCTGTTTCTGCAGCTGGAAGCACTATGAAACCTCTGAACTGGTTATAGCTAGTATAAAGAGTAGGAGTCTTGCTTTGCCGAGGTAACAAAGCAGTATCCTCACTTTGCCAATCTTCAGTTTCCGATATATAAGAATGTTCTCAAGGATCATGCTTGGTGAAACAACCACCAAAAGTCCAATATAACCATCCAGTGTCTTGGTCTGAGCCTAAAACACTTCATCATATGGGTTAGAAAGAAACATGGGTAAAGAAATATGGCTGTGTGACTATACACTGCCTCCTGTTTCTAACCACTGCGTCTAGCTCTTCATGACCTTAGTCCCTCCTGTCTATGTGACTGCCTCTCAACCTATGCTCCACCATAACAGCTTCATTCATCACATCAGGGCCTCCTACAGGTGCAACCCTGCAAATGAGCAAAATCAACAATCACCCATACATGCACATTCTGTACAATCCCCAGTTTATGGAATGGCCTACCTGATGATGTTAGGAAGACTCCTACTCTCCTGGCTTTCCATAAACTATGCAAAGCTGAATTGTTCAGGAGGCCTTTTTTACACAGGTAATTAGAGCTGTACTGTACCAAAATGTTTCAGAAAAATGCCTCAGTTAAAGGGATGGAGTCATGTGGACTGTACTACTGTGTACAGTCTGTTACTGTAATTTCTGGATCATTAGGCAAGTCATGTTAGTGCTTGTGCTTTGTTTCAACTTAGTTTCGGCTCTGTGTTCAGATTACTGCTTGTTTTTAGATTTCTGCAACCCTGCTCATATTGAATTGTTTATTGGGTGTCCCATACAGATGATTGTATTGACTTACACTATGTGATCCACCTTGAGTCTCAGTGAGAAAGGTGGACTAGAAATAACGTAAATTAATACATAAAAATAAATAACCCTGGTCTCCTACTCCATCGAGCGTTACATATCAAATGGAAGGGAGACTGCCCTTACTAAAAGTTAATTCTTCTTCTTCCAAGTGGAAGAACTAAGCAAAGCTATCCATTTTCAATTCATATATTTCCACCTTTGAAAAAGGATTTCCTGCCCTCTACCAAGAACTTGCAATTTCAATCAAGGCCGAGATGTCAGCATTTCTGCCAACATAAAGCAGCTGTCAAAATCTCACCTCCTGGAACAAATCCCACTTTTTTTTAACCCTACCCACAACACTAAATCCTTGCAGGGAAATTGTCACTGGTTCTATATTGCAGCAGTCCAAGGTGGTATGTTTGTGGGAATTGAGTGCTACCACTGGCCATGCAAAGCTTAACTCTCTTCTTCAGTTCAAGGTGGCAAGGAATCAGCATTCACTTCCACAAAAGCAGCTCTGAACCATGGTGAAAAAGGCAAGAAAGTGTAGGAAAAATAATAACCACACTAAATAGTATTTGCACCAAACAGGGGATAGGCAAATGAAGAAGTCGGATTCAGATTTTTTAATGGTTTAAAAACCTGAATCAGTGTCTTTTTTTAATATTGGAAATAAAGCAAGTCGCTTTAGGAAATGTATTTGTTAGCCATCTCCTCTGCTTTCATTATGAAACACATGTCTGTGTACAACTTTCTTCACACACACATAAAACCTACTGGCAGTGCCGGATTTACGCATCAGCTAAATAAGCTACAGTTTAGGGCCTTGCAATCTGCTGGGGCCTCGAATAAAAACACAATATAAAAATGATTTCAAATATTAAAAAGGCGTATATATTTTAATTTTTTCTGAGACCAGCTGATGTAGTTAAAACAGAAGGGGGGCTTTGGGTTTTGTATAGTTTAGGGCCTCAGCAAGTCTAAATCTGGCCCTGCCTACTGGGATGAAATTCTTAGGGATTGTACCCTCTCACTCAAAGGATCCTCTCTTCCTGACCAGGTGCACCATGATATCACTTTGGAAAAACCTGGAAATGACATCATGGGGCTCTAGGAATTTCCTGAAAGTCTATGGTTTTACCATAGAGTTTCTGTGACTCCTAGAGTGATGTGACATCAATTCCAAGTTTTCCCCAGAAGTGCCATCACACCATGCGCTACACAGGCATTTAAGAAAAATGTTGTTTGCTGCTGCTTAGTGCAATGGCAGTCAGTGAAGTTGGCAAGCAGGAGATTTCCTGCTGCAATGGGAGACCTGGCAACCCTAATATATAATCATGCTTTTGTTTCAACATTTTTTTTCTTTTAGACTGGCTGACTTCCTGTATCAGCAATTGGCTGAGAAAGGTAGACTATAAATAACATAAATAAATAAATATCAGTGGACCTCTGCCCACTCTTTGCAGCCTTGTATCCCTGCTGGCATAGACAGCAAAGCCTTTGACTCTACCCCTGAAAAACAGCCAGATTGTCATGGAGGGGAGAGTTTGGCCTCTGCCTGCCTGTATCCCCCCTTTGGAACTGCCCAGTCTGCTTGCCAGCATGTCCAAACAAAGTCTTTTAACCCTGGCTAGCAGACACATCCCCAGAGAATAAAACTCACAGACATAGGACCTATGCTGACATAGAATCAATAAGACTTTTCCCAAACCAGTCAAACTGTGCATATTGGGAAGAGGAAAGGCTGTAAAGAGAAACACCATATAGAATTACTCTGTTTGGCAGGATGATCAGCTAACTGAGACTGGGTTGGGGGAGGGGGGAGGAGTCAACTTCTCCCAACTATGCACCCCAGGGGTACTCAGTGACGAAGCAGCATAGGCTTGTTGGGTGAGGAGGTGGGATCACTGTAGTCTTTTGGGATTCTATCCCCATAGCTTGATGCCAGGTTTGAGAGTGTGAATCTAGTGCTGGGAGTTTGAGACAGGATTGGGATTCTGTTGGTGTACTGCCCACTCCATTGTCCAACTGTCTCCATGCTTAAGCTTGTGGAGGTGGTTTCACATGTGGTATTGAGGAGCCCTAAGCTGTTTGTCTTGGGGAACTTCAACATCCTTCTGAAGCTGCCTTGTTGGGAGCAACTGAGGATTTCATGGTCTCCGTGATAACCACGGGCCTGTCTCGGGTAATAACAAGCCACACACACTGTGGAGGTCACACTCTTGATTTGGTGTTTTGCTTTGAGTAGGAAGAAGGTAGCCTGAAGGTGGGGGGCATTGAACACAGTCCCCATGTCATAGCCAGATCACTGCTTGCTGGGGTTTAGACTTACAGAGGTACTGAGACTTCACATGGCTGGGGGATCGGTTAAGATGATCTGCACCCATAACCTGATGGATCCAATAGGTTTCCAGATGGCATTAGGGGATTTTCCTGCTGATATGATCAGTGCTTCTGTGAATGACTTGGTTGACTTCTGGAATGGGGAAATGACCCAGGCAATTGACATGATTGCATCTAGGTGCCCTCGCCCAGATCTAAGAGCCTGAAGAGCCCCTTGGTTTACTGAGGTGCAGCAAATGATGAAAAGGTGGGGAGATGGCTACTGAAACAGTGGAGAAAGGCTCAGGACAAATCCAACAAGGCACAGGCTAGAACTCATTTTAAAGCCTACTCTGTGGTTGGGATGGCAGAAAAGAAACAATACTTCTCTGCCACCACTGCATCCACACAGTGTAGACCTGAAGAACTCTTCTGGGTAGTCAGGGGCTATTGGGTTCTGGCTGACAGGAGGAGGTAGACAGCTCTGCAGCCTGATGTGATCATTTCACTAAGTACTTTATGGATAAAATCTCTCACATCTGTTCGAACTTTAACTCTACAAATCAGATGGTCCCAAGGGTGCTGATTTGTCCATTCATGTGAGATACCTTTCAGCTTGTACAGTCTGAGGATGTGGACAGGATTCCTGGAAGTTTGAAACCTAGCACCTGTTTGTACAACTCTTGCTCCTGATGGCTGCTTAAATTTGCCATGGAGGATTGGCAAGCTGGGTCTGAGGGACAGTAAATGCCTCTTTGAGAGAAGGGGTGGTAGATCCTGCCATGAAGTGGGCAGTGGCGCATCCACACCTAAATAAGCCTAACATAGATACAGAAGAGTTGAATAACTACCTTCCAGTCTCAAATGTACAATTCTTGAGCAAGGTAGCTGAACAAGAGGTGGCTGGACAACTTCAGGGATTTTTGAATGAAGTGCGTTGTTTGGATCCATTCCAGTTTGATTTCAGGCCTGGTTAAGGGACTGAAATGGCCTTAGTTGCCCTGGTGGATGAAGTGTGCCAGGAAATGAACAAGAGGAAGTCAGACCCTGTTAATTCGCCTGGACCTCTTGGCACCTTTCAATACCATTGATCGTGGTATTCTTCTGGATTTCCTTTCAGAACTCGCAGGCACAGTTCTGCGGTGGTTCTGGTCCTACCTTGTGGGTAGATCTCAGAGTGTGGTGCTGCCATCGATATGTAGATGACATTCAGTTCCATTTCACACTACCAGGAGATCCGCGGGAAGCTGTGGAAACCATGAACAAGTGTGTGAAAGTAGTTTTAAAATGGATAAGGGCTAGCAAGCTGAAACTGAATCCCAACAAATCCCAACAAAATGGAAGTGCTACTGGTGGGGGGAAAGTCTGACTTGGCTAATGGGTTATCCTCTATTTTTGCAGTTTGGGGGTGTTCCTGGAACTGGGACTCCTGTTGGATAAACAGGTGGCAACAGTGGCTGGGGTGCCTTTCACCAGCTTTGGCTGGTGAGCCAGCTGTGGCCCAATTTGTTTTCAGGCTCAATTCAAGGCCTGGGACCAACATACCTTAAGGACCACCTTCTCCTATATGAGCCTAATTGTTCACTCCAGTAATCTTCAGAGGCCCTGCTTCGATTGTTCCTGCCATCTGAGGCTAAATGTGTTTCGTCCCAAGAAAGGGCTTTCTTGGTCACGGCACCAAAACTTTTGAACTTTGGAGCAATCATAGTGTTCATGAACAGACATTAAGTGTGGTTAAGCTGAGACCTTAACTAGTAAAGTTGTGACTGCACAACCCTACCACACATAGTATCACTGGGTTACCTCAAAACGTTGAAGTCTGGAGAAAAACAGGGTGTGTCAGATTCTGCTTGGGGGTCCAGTTTGGGTCCCATTCGATTCTGCTGTAAAACCTAGCTATGATAGTTTTGCAATAGGGTTATTGGGTGTCACCTTTTACTGATTAAAGCTGAGAATTAATGCTATATAATACAAAACAAAGGTCCATTTTGTGAAGACTCTGAGAGAGGACTAATAGGTTCAATTCCACCTCTTGTACATTCACTGAATATGATGATGTCTTCAAAATAGGGCTACCATAGCGAGACACATGAGAAAGGACAGGGGTTTTTTTTGATTGTATGTTAGCCCTAGGGGATAGGATAGTTTAGAATCAATATAAATAAAGCAAATAAACAAAATATACTTAGCCATTTTCATAGCCGCAAGAGAAAGACAAACATAATTATGAAAGAAAAAATGAAAAGCTTCAGACATAGGCCTGAAATCAGGACCCATAGAAAGAGATGCTGAACGGCCTCTACAGCTGACAGGACAGAATCACAAGGGAATGACCTCAGCAACAACAACAATCCCCCTTTCCTGGAACACATATTTACGAACGGCAGGATTTACAAGCTGGTGCAAATGCTTTATGAGATTTACAAGGCTTAAAAGAATTTTACTAGGAAGATGTAAAACATCAATGGTTTGAAATGGGAATGTTTGCAAGGGACTTGGGATCAGCTGGTTTTGATTGCTGCTCAGCCAGTGGCAACAAATCTACACTTTTGTTTGAGGAGTGCAGACTGATCACTCAGCGACAATGTAAGATCAAAGAAAAATGACTGTTTAGGATGGATGGATTACCTCAACCCCAATGGGACAGAAGACTCTCTCTTGAGTAAGCAGCTTCATCAGAAGGCTGCATATACACTTTATGGCTTGACAATGTTGCAGTGCAATCATAAGCATTGTTTCATGCTGCGTTTGTGATCACCTGATTCATATGTTGTGTTTCTCCATACACTCACGTGCTTAAGAATCGTTTTGCCACAGTTTGCAGGTAGCAAAAACAGGAATGAATGGAGTATAGCTCCATCAGTGCCCTGATCTGGGTAGCCCAGGCTGGTCTGATCTCATCACATCTCAGAAGCTAAGCAGGATTAGCCCTAGGGTTGCTAAAATCCAGGTGCTGGCTGGAGATCTCCTGGGATTACAACTGATCTCCAGGTGACAGAGAGCAGTTTACCTGGAGAAAATGGCCACTTTGTAAGGTGGGCACTCTGGCATTATACCCTATTGAAGTCCCTCCTCTCCCCAAACCCTGCCCTCCTCAGGCTCCACCCCCAAAATCTCCAGTTACTTCCCAACCAGGAGTTGGCAACCCTAGTCAGCCCTGCTTTGTATTTGGATGGTAGACCACCAAGAAAGGCCAGGGTGGCTACACAGGGGCAGGCAATGGCAAACCACCTCTGAATGTCTCTTGCCTTGAAACCCTATGGGATTGCCATAAATCAGCTGTGACTTGATGTCAAAAAAAAGTCTATCAATAGTGATTAGCCAAGATGACTAAAGGGAAACTCCATGTTACACTGCCTCTAGTGTAACTCTGAACATGAAATTAAAAGACGCCTGCTCCTTGGGAGGAAACTGATGGCAAACCTAGACAGCATAATAAAAAGTAGAGACATCACCCTGCCAAAAAAAGTCCGTATGGTCAAAGGAATGATATTCCCAGTAGTAATGTGGGCTCATATCCGGCAGGTGCTTCGCCAACCTCATTGGTTGCCAGTTGACTTCCGGATTCACTTCAAGGTGCTGGTAATCACCTTTAATGCCTTATACAGCCTGGGACGCACATATCTGAGTGACCATCTCTTCCCATATATGCCCCGAAGAGTGTTACGCTCTATAGATCAACATCTCCTGGTTATCCCCGGCCCAAATGACGTCTGTCTTGCCTTGACCAGGGCCAGGGTTTTTTCTGCCCTGGCCCCTGCCTGGTGGAACATGCTCCCAGTCGAGATTAGGGCCCTGCGGGATCTTCTTCAATTCCGCAGGGCCAAATAATATGCCAGGGAACCCACAGCCAGCTGATTTGTTAGAAGTGTGACTGTGTTTTAATGTTTATTAATTTTAAATTGTTTACATTGTTTAATTTTAATTGTGCTTATTGTATGTTTTATGATGTTACCCGCCCTGAGCCCACTCGCAGGATGGGCAGGCTATAAATATAAATAAATAAATAAATAAATAAATAAATAGTGTATGGCTGAGAGAGTTGGACTATAAGGAAGGCTGAGTACATAATAATAGATTCTTTTGAACTATGGTGCTGGAGAAGACTCTTGAGAGTCCCTTGGAGTGCAAGGAGATCAAATCAGTCAATCCTAAAAGAAATCAACCCTAACTGTTTCCTGGAAGGCCAGATACTGAAGCCGAAGCTCAAATACTTTGGCCACCAAATGGGAAGGGAGCACTCACTGGAGAAGACCCTGATGCTGGGAAAGATTGAAGGTCAAAGAAGAAGGGGATGGCAAAGGATGAGATGGTTAGACAGTGTAACCAATGCAACGAACATGAAATTAAGCAAACTCTGGAGAATGACAGAAGACAGGAGGGCCTGCTGTGATGTGGTCCATGGGGTTGTGAAGAGTCGGACTCGACTGTGCGACTGAAAAACAACAACAACAACTCTGAACATCTGATGTTGAAAGGCAACAACGGGAGACTTTGGCCCATCCAGCTCCAGACTTTAACATGCTTAGTTTCAGCAAGATGGATTAATTATGTGCCCCCAAACCATACTCAGGTTTCTATATCATATAGCAGCTACTGTCATGGCAGACTGTACACTGCATGGTACCTTAGTGTTCATGCCTATACATTTATGCATGTGCAATGAAGACAAGATGCATCCATTGCCACCCAACTCAGAGTTTTAATTTCTAGAGACTTGGGAAAGGGGAGCTGAACCCTGGAAAACTCTAACAAAACTTTTCAAAGGCATCTTAAAAAAAACAAAAACAAAATAATGGTAGTGAGTTAACAGGGACAGTGAAAAAAGGGAATGTCCCTGCCAAGTGGAACATTATTTATCCCAGTTCTTTGCTTCCCTAGAGTCCATCCCTTGAAGATCTTCAAGGGTATGAAAATTCTGTTTTGTCCCTTCTTCTTTGATCAGCCTGCCACTGTGCCAAGGGCAAAGGGACTGATGCTAAGTTTTCTGAGAAATTTCAACATTTGTTTTAGTTGTACAGTAGAGGGAAATTAGCCACCCTTTCCCTGTTGACTTGAGGAAATACATTATGACATTGGTTGAAAATACTTGATCAAAAATATCCCTAATGAGACAGTGGGTTTACATAGGTATATTCCTATGAATATTCTTAACCAACGACAACAACAAAAAGAAAGACAATATTTTACTGTAAGGCATTTTCCTCCTCTGGGGCCTAGATTAATGCACAGGAGATCTAAGGCTCAGCTGAATGGATGCATTGGAATTAATCTCTGCCATTTTCCAAATTTTCAAGATCACAGGGACAAACGGGGAAAAGAAGGGAGGGGGCAGGGGAAGCCGGCACTGTTGGTAAATGCAGACAGACCCTTCATCAGTCTGAAACAGATGTCACTCAGGGGATATCTCCTTTCACACTGGTCAAGTTCAGCTTGTCTGATCTGACTTTGAAATCATTGTTCGCCCCTTAAAATACCTTGGTTGTCTGAGACAAGATATGAGCATTTAGGAGCTCAGCAGGGCAGAGAGAGGAAGAGAAAGAGGGAGACAAAGAGTCCACAGATCAATAAAAGCACTTTAGGATAATGGCACTACCTAGAGAGAAACAAGTCTGGATGCCAGGGCAGCTCCATCATTGCCAGGAAATGTACATTTGCATGAATGAAGTGCTTAATCCAGAGTGCTACAAGGAAAGGGTTGCACAAGCATCCTCCTCCCTGCTTGCTGCTGCTGAAGAGGTGTTTGTTTACCTGTTCTTCCCCTTAGTTTCTTTTAATCCCTGACTATGTTCTTAGGAGAAAGTCTCAAGGACTGAAAAATGTGTTTGGAGAGAGCAGCAGAGTAGTCTCATATCTTCTTGTGATCCAGATGATCACAAGGATATACTCAGCTGGTGCTGGCCTGTACACTTCTAGGGTTCAAGTCCATGTCTGCAGGATTTCTAGCTGCCAAGCATTAAAGAAAAGGTGAGGTCACCTATGTGTCTTTTAAAAAATTACATTGGGGAATATTCAGAAATGAAGGATACTTAATGTTTTACTCCCCAGGTTGCCTCATGGGTGGGGATTTGTAGGAGAACACAACACAGTAACCTCTTTCCTTTTTTTTTTTTTTTAATAAATTTATTTTAAGTTTTCCAACTTTACATATAATCAAGTTACAATTTCATACATTTGGGGGTTAAATCAACCTCTTTCTTCGTACCATTTTATGGCTTTTTGCCATTTCAAGTTAAAGTGTTCTTCTGTTTTGCCCGCTAAAAACATATTGAGCTTGTCCATCTCGATTACTTCATAGAGGATGTTGGTCAGATCATCCTTACTCGGTAGTTTATCAGATTTCCAATTTTTAGCAATAGAAATCCTGGACATTGTAATAATATATACCACAATACATTTCTCATTAAATTTTAGCCCGTCAGGTGTAACATTCAATAGAAAGAGCTCTGGTATCAGCGCTAAATCTTTCCCAATGATTTCTTTTAACATCTGTTTAACAGTTTTCCAGAATTTTTGTATTTTTTCGCATTTCCACCATATGTGGAAATACGTTCCAACATTGTGTTTGCATCTCCAACAGGATCCCGAAACATTTGTATACCATTTTTGCAATCTATCTGGGGTCCAGTGCCACCTGTGTATCATTTTTATTATGTTTTCTTTATAGGAGGTTGCTCTCAATAGCTTAATTGATTTCCAGGTTTTTATCCATTCCGCTCCCTCTATGTTTCGACCAAGATCTTTTTCCCAACTAATCGCTGTCGGTTTTTTCAACTCCTCTTTTAATTCTTCATCTAATAGGAAGTTATAGATTTTTTGGATCAATTTATCTTTCCCTTTCAACCATATCTTATCTAGTTGCGTTTCTGTATTATAAAAGTCTTTTTTTTTTATCTTTTGTGAATCTTGACCTTAGTTGGTTCCTTTCCCATATTGTTAGCTTTATACTCAATGCTTGTAGTTCTTGCCAAGATTTCAATCGGTTATCTTCGTCCAAGAAAGTTTGGTAGGTTCTTGTGTTATGCTCATTCATTAAAGTTGGGATTACGAAGGCCTCCAGGGGTGCCACCCATTTTGGTGTTTTCTTATAATGTTGTTCTTTTATTTTATTCCATATCTTCATTAGTGGACCTCTTATTATATGATTCGAGAAATTTTTATGCACTTTGTCTTTCTCGTACCACACATAGGCGTGCCAGCCCATGTGCAGATCATGTCCTTCTAGCTTAAGTAATCTTTTGTCTTCCAGTAGGACCCAGTCCCGGATCCAGCCCAATGCCGCAGCTTGATAGTACATATTCCAGTCCGGGAGACTGAGTCCTCCTTTGGTTTTTTTCTCTTTCAGAATTTTTAATTTAATTCTAGCTTTTTTCCCCTGCCATATAAACTTTCTTGTCATCTTGTTTAACTCTTCGAAAAATTTATTGTTATTATACTTAGCTCAATGTATTCCGATCCACAGTAACCTCTTTCCTAAAGCCTTCTTTGAATTTGCTACTGTGTTTTCTTTAAGAAATCTTCGGTGGAATAGTTAAGCTAAAGAACTGGTGGATTATTACTGTCCTCTAGAATCAGGCACACCTGGATGAGGCTTGAGGATTATTAAAAAGGCTGAGAAGGGTTTGGTGGAATATTCCAGCGTGGTGGTAGTAGTCCACTGCAGTCAAAGGAGCTTTGTGGCACCTTAAAGACAGGCAAATTCTTAGTGGCCACTTTTACCAGAAGCATGAAAGATTACATTCAGTGGGCAGAAGTCATGACAAAAAGAGACCAGAAGGCCCAAAAGTCCAAGCTCGGGGACATTACTTTACAGTTCACTACATAGATGAAAACATGATTCACTCAAAAGAGTAAATGATCCACTCAATATGGGTGTGAACTACTCTTAAGTGCGGATTATTTGGCCAAGTATGATGAACAATATATGTACAGGAAGAAAGAAGAAGAATAGGAAGAGGAAGAGGAAGATGAGCAATTATTTTCTATAGGCAGCGAACAGTTTTCAATCCTTTGCCATATTTTTCCATGTTCTCCCCCCACGCCCCCATTTGCCCTGCTAACATGTACTAGGAATGTGCTCTGGAAATATAAATATTGTTTTAATTCTGTATCATAATTTAACAAAAGGAAGGTGTATTGGTTTTAAGAATTCCTTGAAAAGTTGTCATATTGTGAAGACCTGTTGGATTCCATTTCTGTTTTCATTAAGATCAAACTGGATATCTTCCCATTGTTGTCTACGTGGGGAAAATGGCAAATTTTCCTGAGTTATTTCCCCCACAACCACCAAATGGTGTTAAAATATCAGGGAATTTAGTGGACACTCTCTTCTAAAAACTCCCCATGTTTCAAGTGAATTGGATAATGGGGTCCAATTTTATAGCCCCGTATATGAGTTGACCCCAGCCATCCTTTCTTTAGTGGAAAAAGGCACAAAAATGGCTGTCAGTTTTATGGAGCAGCATTTTTTTTAACCAGATATAGCAACTGAAAGTAAAAGTAGTACTTCCAGAATGTGGTGCCCATCCACATGGCTGATCACATTGCAAAGAAATAGGAGCAAACTCAGGTCACGTTCCAATTGGTTCATTGTCAGTGTGTGTGTGGGGGGGGAGGTCAGTCAGTCTCTCTTTGCAGAGTAACCTAAGAAAAGGAAAGGGAGCCTCCTTATCTAGACCTAAGCAATGAAAAATGTGATGGTACCCCAAATCAGTAATGTACAAAAAGTTGGAATGCAAGTAACCTATTAACCAAGGGCAACTGGAAAAGCCAACAAACCAAGAATGAAAATGAAGGAACAATGAAGGGGGGGGGGGAATGAAGAAACAAGAAACAAGCTCCTCAGAAGCACAGAAAATGAAAGGCAGAAGATCAAAACAAACCAGAGATCAATCCACACAGTAAAACAACAACAAAAATAATTCCTCTCTTAGACTACCACACCCCAGTGATCAAATGTCCCTTACTATGTCCCAGGGGGAAAACAGATGGAGGAAAGGCTAGCTGGTAGTGATAAATTAATACTCCAAATGAACTGAACCAGTCCACTAAGAGTCCAGCACAATTCAGGCGGGATCTGTCCAGCTAGGCAAGGAGTACATAAGGAGTAGCAGAGAATACACATGGCACAGAATGGCTATCATAACTGACCATTGTCATTTAAAAGGTTCCTCCCCTTCAAGAAAGCCTGCATGATTGGCCAAGGCAACTCTCTTGAATGATCTCAGACTGGCTGGGAGAAACGCTGCTTCCTGGGGAATGGGAGGCAGGCAGACAGGCTCAATTAAATTCTCATCAATTAATTCATGATGAATGGATCTGGGAATTGTTCCAGAAAGATTTTGATTGTGTCTAATGTAGCTGACCCAATCCAGTTCTGGGTAAGAGAGACAGTTTTAGGGTTGGTAATATCCAACTGCAGGCCCCTAACATGGACCTCATATTGCACATGTAACCAAAATGTATTTTCATCTGCATTCATGGTTCTCCTTGTGTCTGCCTAAATAAACATCTGCAGTGAAGATTTGGCACATGGACTCATTTGCCATTATATTACCCCAGGGTTCCTTTCAGTCTGGATTATTTCCTAGATCAGCAGCTTTACAATTGTGTTGTAACATTTAGCCACAAGGTGGGGTATATCAAATTTGTCACCTCTACATCTTAAAACAGCACAAAGTATGAATTTAGTTTGATCACTTATATGTACATATTTGGGCGACTGAATGAATGTATTTGCACATGTATGATCTCACAGCTGCCAATTCATAAATTTATGTTAACAGCGTTTTAAACACTCATTTATTCTTTTCAAAAGCCCATCCACCACTGGTTCAGAATGAACAAAACATTCATATAGCAACGCATGGTGCCTCCAAGTGGTTCCCATTGTGAAACACAAGCATCGTGGACCAAAGCCATAGATAGCTCTGTATAAACCAAACTTTTTTAAAAAATTCTATATCATACAGTCTTGTTTCTCTGCTGATATAGAGAAACCAAAAATGCAGGGGAAGAGTCAAACAGCAATACAAATTCAAGTAATGAGTACACAGGGATGGGTAGGCTCAGGGGTCATTTCGTAGAAAAAGAGCTAGGGGAACTCATTAGCATAATTCATTAGCATATGCCACACCCCCTGACATCAGGGGCCCGGCGGTGGACCTGCAAGGCCAGCGGGAGTGCGAGGAAGCCCCACCAAGGCCCTCCCTGGCCCCAGGCAGGCAGGGGTGGGGAGAGGCAGGGAGGAAGCAACTTACCCTCCCTCTTCTCCTGCCTCCTCCTGGCTGAATGAGGGCTGGAAGCAGGGCGGCCGGAAGCAGGGGGCGGGGCTTCATCATGTGCCCCGCCCCCCTGCACCTCACCCGGGGGAACTGCGTTCCCCCGCGTTCCCCCCCGAAATGACCTCTGGGTAGGCTCAAAGATGGGCCCACACAGTCATAGGGATACTTGAGGAAAGTGTAATATCTGGTTATGATTAACACTTGGAATTCACTGCCACAGGAAGTGGTGGCGGCTACAAGCATGGACGGCTTCAAAAGGGAATTAGATAAGCATATGGAGCAGAGGTCCATCAGTGGCTATTAGCCACAAGGTATAGATAGGAACTCTGGGGCAAGTGATGCTCTGTCATCTTGGTGCTTGGGGGGGTCAACAGTGGGATGGCTTCTAATGTCCTGGCCCCACTGGTGGACCTCCTGATGGCACTGATATTTCTGGCCACTGTGTGATACAGAGTGTTGGACTGGATGGGCCTTTGGCCTGATCCAACATTGGCATCTCTTATGTTCTTATGTTCTCAGTTCCCATTGAGGGTTAAAATAGCATATGGTCTCATCAACTTAATACTGGAGTCTCCTGAAACTCTTCTATTGAACTACCGTAACCTTTAAAACTGTTCTTTAACATCCAGGGAGACTGAAAAACTATCTCACTGAGTGCTTTCATAATGTTTTATTTGTGTCCATTTATTCTTGTATAGATAATAACAGAATGGAAATCAACAACAACAACTTCTAAGTCTTATCACTGAAAAGATCATTTCTTTGTGTCTTTAGCCTTGGGACCACTTAGCTTGTGGGAGTGATACACAGTAAAGGTATAGGAAGAAATGCATATTAGTTGGACTACCATGCAGCCATGTAATATAGTTTAAGAGATCACATTTATTCTTCTGGCTTTATTTAGCCATCTGTTCTGACCATGACTGATGGTCATTGGATCAAACACCAACAAATGTCATTGCAGAGAGTAAGATGACCCATACAAATATACAGCCAGAGAGAAACATTTATGAGATCACACACTGAATGAAATAATCCAAAATAAAATGAAATGATTACTTGTTCTGTCATTCCAAAAAATGAGTATGCTTTTATTCATACTTTTGGATATATTCTTGAGTTCACTTTAATAATTCCATTGGTGCTTTTCAGACATAGCGTTATCAGAGTTGTTTCCCCAGGGTATTTATGTAGGAACAGTATAATATATGGGAATACGTCAACCATATGGGCATAGCAGATTTTCTCTCTCCTTTCTCTTAATGCTATGGTAATAAGGCTGGAAAGATCTACAGAATCAACATAGCCTGTATGGTCTAATGTATTCTGGCTTTATTGGCTTGTTCTCACAGTTATGAACATGGAGTGATATCTGTGTTTCATGCTTTAAATGATTGTCGTAAGAGTATAAAATATCTAATCTGTAATCACATTTTGCTAACCTTGTGAGAACCAAGAAGTGGTTATTATTTTGTGACTGGATCCTGAATACTGAGTGGGAGGGAGAGGTTTTAAAAGTCCATGCTCACACATACAATTTGTGGAGTGGGCTTTTCACCTTTGCTTGCCAAATGGGAGCAGCTCCCCCCCCCCCCCGAAGAAATAGGAAATGTAGACAAGTTGCTATTCCATGCTATAACTAGGTGTGAGGAAGAATGCTTTTGTGACCATCACCACCCATGAAAAGGTGGAGGGGCAGTGAGGCTGCATTGACTTCAGTGTTCTTTGTGTGCCCCAGCCAGTGGGTGAGAAGCAATGATAAGGCCATCCTGCCTGTTGCAATCCATACTACCTACCATACACTTGGCAGCAATTCAGGCAGGGCTATTTTTGGGCAGGAACGCACATGAATGGAGTTCCGGCTGGCTCCTGAGTTGGCCACGCCCAGCAGTAACTCATTAGCATAATAGGCCACACCCAACATCAGAAACTCAGTAGGCATGTGTGGCCTAACATGCAAAGGAGTCCCTGCTACAAAAAAAGGCCCTGGGTTTTGACAACAAACAAGGTAAACAGAATAAGAAGCAAAAGGTGGGTGTGGCTGGATGACCACACTTTTGGCAACATGGGGCTGCGGCCTAATATGCTAATGAGCTGTGATGGCAGGGTGTGGCCTAATATGCTACTAAGTTTCAGCTGTTGGGTGTGGCCTGTAATATGCTAATAAGTTCCTGCTGGGCTTTTTCTACAAAAAAAGCCCTGAATTCAGGTAAATGCTAAGTGGTTAAGACAAGGACCGTGGAATGAACAAAGTATAGTAGCTTATCAGGAGGAGGAAGCAATGGTGGAGCTATCAAGATATGTTGCTCCAGAAGCAAAGCGAACAGGGTAGGAACAATTGCAAGCTACATTTATTTGCTTTACAAAGAGAAGGGTTGGAGAAGTTCCTACTTGGTGTTCCCCCTGTCTTACCCTTTTACAGGGTTTTAGCATGATGAATTGAATGTGCAGAAGTCCACTTCTGATTTTATTATTTTTGCTTGTTTGTTAAGGTTTATTTATTTGTGTTTACAATCCACCCCTCATGACACTAATGGCCCCCAATCAGTTTAAATCATCATTATTTTTGGCCATGCACAGTTTTGAGAAAACCTGACACAAACCAATTCAGCAGGCATTTGCAGCATTGTCCATACAAAATAGATGGACCATCATCATCATCATCATCATCATCATCATCATCATCATCATCATTTCTATACCGCCCTTAGCCAAAGCTCTCTTCAAACATTAAAAATTAATTTAAGATATGATTGATTCCTTAGAATGTGGCGGGTTCAACTGTTGAACATATTCCTGACAAAAGTCACATCACTAGTCACAAGCAGGAAGCCAACAAGTCAATGTGCTGTTCTACATACAAGGGGCCTGTTCTTCGGGTCACTCCTCACCAGCCACCAGAATTGTGGCACACACACACACAGCTCTACCACTGCAGTTCACTGTTTGGCTGCTTCCTAAGGTCAACCCACAGTGAAGCTGAGGGATCTGAGGCTTGGCCTCCCAATGGTTGCTTGCTGAACCTGCCCACCATTAGCTATGTAGCTCCCCACAAGGTATAAGGGACTTACACAGTGCTGTGACATATGTCCCATCCTATTATTATATTCTCGCTGTCAAAACTATATAGATATGATGGGCCGCATTCTGAAAACTGTGCCATCATTTTCTAACTGTCCAAATGTCTAATAGATAATCTCTCCCTTATATATAATTGAGTAAGACGCAGTGTCAGACGTACCGGAGAGAATATGTGCACCAACAGTGTTTGGAGGCTTGAACCGTCCATCAGAAGCTTCCCCAGCTTCTATTGGCCATGTCGCCTAAGTCCCACCTCAGAACACAAAGGCTGTAGCCCTGCCTCTGCACCCGGTCCCCTCAGACATCACACTACTGCTGACAACCACTTGGTGGGTGAGTGCAACCGGTGAGCACTTGAAGAGTAGCAGCAGCGGCGATAAGCCGCTCGCCACCGCCCGACTCCCCCCCCCCCAACAAGCCAGGCCCGGCAGGAATCAGCTGTTGCCACCCACCAGTCATAATTGTACTAACCAACAATGCCCTCACAACACACTTGACAAATTGAGATAGACTGGAATATTGTGACATTCATCCCACACTCTTCCAGAGGGAACACACAACTGAGCTGCAAAAAACAATCCAGAGCTGTGTTTGTACTCTTCCCTTGCCGCCACTGGAGTCACCCGTGCTGCAGGAAAGCTGCAACTGACACCAGCCCAAAGGCTGCCCCCAGATGGGTTCAAATTCCATGGCAACTCAAACACAGCCACCAGCAACCTGAAAACCCTTTTGACTGGAGAGAAAGACAGCGCTGAATAGGGAAGTATGCTTTGCCAAGTCTGTCCAGAAAGCCAGCTGCATAGGCCAGTACTTAGAAGCATGTGGAATCCATAAACGGCCATTCTGCCTATATTACCTTATTTATTTATTTATATTATTTCTAGCCCGCCCTCCCCTGCACAGCAACGCCCAGGGCATGTTACAATAATGCATATAAAACAATAAGATTAATTAAATATTGTAATGTATTGAAATGATTACATGAATCACCTCATAGGACTCCCGTGTTAAGCTTCGAGCCAGACCAGGGCTCCTCTGAGCGAACTTCCTATTGGTCGCTTCGTAACAGCGACCAATCAGAACGATACCATTCCCTAGGAGGGAAAGACTCCCATTGGTCTTTATTCTAGCAATCTCATTGGTTGTTATTTGTAAATAGGCGTGGCTACATTAGCCCGGTTATGTTTAAAAGGAGCATAAGCTCCCACTGTTTTCTGTTCTGGTTTCTTACTGAGTTAGTGCTTGCTCGTTACTTCCAATAAAGCTGAATCACTTGCTGAATCACTGTACGAGTCCTTTGTTAGCGCGATCTAACAATTGGCGACGAGGATGGGATGTTAGAGCAGGTAGGCAGCCCTGCGGACATCCACACTTCGGACTCGGAAGAAAGCGGGCAGAGCACAGCAGCCGATCCGGCGGAGGCGCCACCAGCTCCGGTGCCCAAGTCTCCCCCGATGGCTGGAAGCCAGAAGTTCGAGTGCTTCGAACCCTCCTCAGAAGACTGGGACTCCTACCTGTCCAGGTTCGAGTTCCATCTGGAGACCCACGACATCACCGATGAGGCGAAGAAACGAGCATGCCTCCTGAGTTCCTGCGGGAAGGGGACCTTCGACATAGCCAGGTCGTTGGTGGCCCCAACTGATATAAAGACTGTCACCTACGCTGACATCACGGAGAAGCTTAAGGCTCACTATTCTCCACAACCGTCGGAGATCGCCTGCCGGCACGCTTTTTACAAGCGGAACCAGGCCGGAGGCGAGACCATCGCAGATTTCGTGGCGGCCCTTCGCAAAGCCGCACGGCCATGTAATTTCCACAACGTGGAGGAAGCCCTCAGAGACCGTCTCGTCTGCGGTCTCAAAGATGAAAGGCTGCAACAGAGGCTGTTCGCCCGCACCACCCTGACCTGGGCAGTGGCCTACGAAGAGGCCGTGGCCGCGGAAGCAGCGGAGAAGTCCACGAAGGAGGTCCGCCAGCGGGTGGCAGAGCCCAGTATACACGCTCAACGAGACAGCGAGGGCGAAGACGCGGATGATGACGTCAACGCGGTTCGAGGCAAGCGGACCCCAGCGAAGACTACCAACGTCAAGCCTTGCTCCGGTTGTGGCGGGAAGCACCAGCGCGGCTCCTGTTGGGCTCGTGATGTCGACTGCAGAGCGTGTGGGCGGCGTGGTCATCTGGCCAGAGTCTGCAGATCAGCGAAGAAGGATCCCTCAACTAACAACCGGTCAGCGCAGAGGGGCACTCCAGTCAGCACCCAAGGCAAGACCCGTTCCTCAGCATCGGAAGCAAGCTGCCAGTTGACGGCGACCTTGTCGAGCGCATCGGCCGTAAATCGCACCAGCAGCCAGGGCAAGATCACCGTGACTCCACTCCTCGACGGCCGACCCTGTACAATGGAGGTGGACTCAGGATCGTCCGTGACGGTGATTTCTGCCGCGTCCTGGCGCCAGTTGTTCCCGAACCGAAGCCGGCGGCGGCTCCAGCCTGCGGGAACCAGAGTGTCCGACTTCCAGGGCAACCGAATTCCCTTGGCCGGACGGGACTCTGTTACTGTTGAGTATAAGGGGAAATGTGTTAAACTGTCATTCCTGATTGCAGAGGGAGACCGGGTTAACCTGCTAGGGTTAGATTGGTTTGAGCCATTGGGCATCGGTATTTCTGGGATTAACAGGATGTCTGAAAATAAATGGGGCATGCTGTACGACCTGTTCCCTGATGTATTTGCCGAAGGGTTGGGAAGGTACAAGGGCCCCCCGGTTGCGTTTGACTTAGATCCGTCAGTCAAACCTATTAGGTTGAAGTATCGGAAAGTACCTGTGTCTCTCAAACATAAGGTGGAAAAAGAGATTGACAAACTAGTTGAGCAAGGGGTTTTAGAGCCAGTACCATACAGCAAATGGGAGACCCCGATCGTAACCCCTGTCAAATCAGATGGGTCCATACGACTATGCGCCGATTACAAATGTACGATTAACAAGGCGCTGCAGCAACATTCGTACCCGGTCCCGGTAATAAGCCACATTTTGGCTTCCCTGGGGGGTGGCAAGATTTTCGCCAAATTTGACCTGGCCCAGGCATACCAGCAGTTGCCTGTCACCCCGGAGGCTGCCGAGGCCCAAACAATTGTAACCCACCAAGGGGCTTTTAAAGTGAACAGGCTGCAATTCGGGGTCAACGTAGCACCTGGGATTTTTCAGGGCCTCATGGAACGTCTACTAAGGGGGGTACCTGGCACAGTGCCCTATTTTGACGACGTGCTGATTGCGGGCGGGTCTGAACAGGAACTACTGGACCGGGTTAAAGAGGTCCTCAGGCGTTTTCAAAATGCCGGCCTCAGAGTTAAGCGCTCAAAATGCACGCTCGGGGTGGAAAGTGTGGACTTCCTGGGGTTTCGCATTGACGCAGAGGGAGTCCACCCCACGGATGAGAAGGTATCTGCAATCCAAAACGCCCCCAGGCCGGTGAGTAAGAAGGAGCTCCAATCCTTTTTAGGACTCCTGAATTTTTATCATGCGTTTTTACCGCATAAGGCATCAGTGGCGGCCCCTTTGCACGCGCTTTTGCACAAGGAGGCAAAATGGAAGTGGGGGCAGGCCGAGGAAAAGGCTTTTGTGGGAGTCAAGGAGCTGCTGACATCTAATGCCGTACTCACGCATTATGATGAACACAAGCTCCTGGTGTTAGCTGCTGACGCTTCACCGTTTGGAGTAGGCGCAGTTTTAAGCCATCTGATGCCTGATGGGAGCGAAGCGCCTATCGCTTTTTATTCTAGATCACTATCTGCGGCAGAGCGGAACTATGCCCAGATAGACAAGGAGGGTCTGGCGTTGGTAGCGGCTGTCAAAAAGTTCCATGATTTTATTTTTGGCAGACGATTTTTGCTGGTCACTGACCACAAGCCGCTACTGGGGATTTTTGCGCCCGATAAGCAATTGCCAAACATCATGTCCCCACGCATGCTTAGATGGGCGATATTTTTGCAGGCTTATGATTTTGACTTAGAGCACCGGCCTGGGAAAGCGATTGGGCATGCGGATGCCCTCAGCCGGTGCCCGGTGCCGGACATTGGCGCAGACCCTGCCCCCGCCTGTGAGGTCTTGGCAATTGAGGAGCTTCCTCGACCCCCGGTATCATCCAGGGACATTGCAGCACACACGGCCAAGGATAGCGTGCTGTCCCGAGTATTAAACTGGGTTTGGAGGGGGTGGCCGGTTGGAAGCGTTGAACCGGAGTTCGGCCCTTACAAAAGCCGTCAAAATGAACTATCCATTTCTAAGGGCTGTGTATTATGGGGGAACAGGGTGGTGGTTCCTGACAAACTCAGGACGAGAGTGTTAGAGTCGCTGCACGAGGGTCACCCCGGTATGGTACACACCAAAGCGTTGGCCAGAGGGTATGTCTGGTGGCCGGGGCTGGACAAAGAGATCGAAGAATGGGTACGAGGGTGTCCCAAATGCCAGCAAGTCAGACCCGATCCCCCACAAGCTACACCCCAAGGCTGGGAGTCATCTGGTAAACCCTGGGCCAGATTGCATATAGATTTTGCTGGCCCTCTCCAAGGGCAAATGTTCCTAATTGTGGTGGACGCTATGTCCAAATGGCTGGAGGTCGTGCATATGAAATCGACCACATCACTTGCTGTGATCCATGCGCTCCGCCGACTTTTTGCCACCCACGGGTTGCCTGACGTCATCGTCAGTGACAACGGGCCTCAATTTGTGTCTGAGGAATTTAGGCTCTTCCTCACGAGTAATGGCATACGCCAAATGACTTCGGCCCCTTTCCATCCGGCATCTAATGGCCAAGCCGAACGGATGGTCAGGACGGCCAAAGAGGCCCTGGGTAAAATGGACGAAGGGGACTGGAGCCAGAGGCTGGGCTCCTTTCTTTTGCTGCAGCACACCACCCCCTGTAGTGCTACAGGCCGTAGTCCGGCCGAATTGTTAATGGGGCGGAGACTCACGACCCGTTTGAACCGAATGCACCCAGACCTCACTGAAGAGCAATCCGAGCGTACCACGGCGCAACCGAAGGTGCGCATGTTTGAAAAAGGGGACAAGGTTTTCGCACGAAATTATGCAAACGGGCACTTGTGGCTTCCTGGGGTTATATCCGACTCTGTGGGTACTCGAATGTATGTGGTGCAGTTAGCTGACGGTCGAATATGGCGGCGCCACATAGATCAGTTAAGGAGACGTTGGGCTAGGGACAGCGCTGACTCTCCGACGGCTGAATCCCCTGATGTCGAGTGGACACCCCCAGAGCAGGCGGTGAGTACCGAAAGGCCCGGTACTGTCCCCGAGTCAGGGCAGAACCCTGTGTGCGGGGCTGAAATCCCAGTCGAGTCTGTGCCTGATCCAGGCTGTAGTGAACCCCACTCTGACCCACAACCTTGTCTGCCCGTGGTGCCTGCACCGCTCCGCAGGTCCCAGCGTTCGCGGCAAATGCCGACTTATCTGAAGGACTATGAGTGTAAATACTGTTGGAATAACTGATGTACAAAGGTTGATTGTATGTATGTAAATAATAAAACAATTGGGATGATGGCTTAACTTAGGGGGGAGGAATTGTAATGTATTGAAATGATTACATGAATCACCTCATAGGACTCCCCTGTTAAGCTTCGAGCCAGACCAGGGCTCCTCTGAGCGAACTTCCTATTGGTCGCTTCGTAACAGCGACCAATCAGAACGATACCATTCCCTAGGAGGGAAAGACTCCCATTGGTCTTTATTCTAGCAATCTCATTGGTTGTTATTTGTAAATAGGCGTGGCTACATTAGCCCGGTTATGTTTAAAAGGAGCATAGGCTCCCACTGTTTTCTGTTCTGGTTTCTTACTGAGTTAGTGCTTGTTCGTTACTTCTAAATAAAGCTGAATCACTTGCTGAATCACTCTACGAGTCCTTTGTTAGCGCGATCTAACAGCTTTGACTTCTCTTCCCCTCCCCCCCCCCTCCCTCCCTCCCCCCCTGGCTTTAC
>NW_015168704.1:92232-100350 GCF_001447785.1 Gekko japonicus
CTTCCTTCCTTCCTTCCTTCCTTCCTTCCTTCCTTCCTTCCTTCCTTCCTTCCTCTCTTTCTCCAAACCCCTCTATCTATCCATCTACCTATCTATCTACCACCTACCCACCCTACCTTTCTAGGGCTCATTGTCTTTGTTCACAATGGGCTTTGCTCCCTAGTCTAATGATAAATTAACACAACCACCTTACCAAAGCTAAGCAATTTAAACACCATTTATTTCAATGGAAGTGTTTACGTACTTAACTCCCACCGAAGTTTCTGGCATTTAAAAATTTAAGAAAGACACTGGAGCCTTTATCCCAGGGTAATGTTAGTAAAAAAGCACTTTGGAAAACAGTTTCATAAAACTATGGTCTGGATGCTAGGAAACAGGTCACTGGTCCTGTCAACCTTTGTTCCTTGAAATGAAAATCAATAGCAAAAAAGTGAGGAGTGGAACAATGTAATAGCCTAAACTGTATCTGTATAATAAGACAAACATCAAAGGTTGTTTCTCTTTCATTATTCACTCTTGCTATCTTTCTTCATCAACTGGAACTCCCTATTTCTTTCCCCCTCCTTGTCTTTTCTTTTCTTTTTCAATATAAACAAAGCAGTGGGATTTTAATAGTGACCCAAGTCACTTCTTTGGTTTGAGTAATTACCAAAATTGTCCATAAATTGTCCTTTCATGACATTTTGAATTGCCTCATTTATTCTTGACAACATACATCTGTTTCAGTACATACACACATATACCACCCCTTCCATAGCCATGGTAGGATTATCTATATGCTATGATGGGAATAGCATTGAGTTTCAGCCCATCTCGTGTTTTGGCTGGTGGTGAGGTCCCCACGGCCAAAGAGAAACTGAACCCTCACAAGGGAAAAGGCATGTAAACATGGCCATTACATCTTAAGGAAGGGAAATTGTTCCCTCTTAGATGTGGCTGTTAAATGAATCATGTGAAAAAGGCCTTTTTTACTTATGATAGTTGGAGTGGGGAATTAAACATATGGAGAGGAGGAGGTTTCTTCTTTCTAAGCATGGACCCATTTTTTCCCCTTTAGAATCTAAGAGAAACCACAATCCATCCAAAGAATACAGAATACCTGAGCTACAGCATGCATCAGTCTTACCAAATGCTGTCAAAGATGAGGAAAACCTCATTATGTGAATTTACCATGTTGTGAACACAGCCACTTTACTTGAAACCAGAGTAAGCACCAAGGATCATGCCTTACTTTAGTCAAATCTCACATCTCTGAGATTCAACATAGATTCCCAAAATCTGAGCACTGTTGCATGAGTTTTCCAATATCTACAAGGTGCTCTTAAGCACATGTGGTATAATTTATTTCAGTGGAGAGACTGTGCCAAGTGAAAGATTCCTTCTTCTGACTGTGTCCTACTGGCTGTTCTCCAGCTAAGGTAGCCCGTCTGGCATCAACCAGAGCCCACTTCATTGTAACTCTTACTTTGTGGAATGAGCTAGCTGAAGAGGTGAAGGGACAACATCCCTAGAAATGTTCAGAAGTCTCTGCAAGGCTATTTTATTTACCAGCACTTTAATTGGGTATGGAATGGTGAGAGGGTTATTTATGTGTTTTAAATTAAGATTTGTAAGCTGACTTGGCCCTGACCTGGATAGCCTAGGATAGCCTGATCTTATCAGATCTCTGGAGCTAAGCAGGTTCAGCCCTGGTTAGTATTTGTATGGTAGACCACCAAGGAATACCAAAGTCACTACACAGAGGCAGGCAATGGCAAACCACCTCTGAACGTCACTTGCCTTGAAACCCTATGAGGTTACCATAAATTGGTTGCAACTTGATGGCAAAAAAAGAGAAGAAAAAGAAAGAGCTGACTTGAGACACAAAGAAAAGTAGGCAATAAATAAATAAATAAATAAATAATGTTTCAGGGGCTCAGGTCATGTTTCCCCCAGTGATCTGTAACAGTAGTCTAAAACTACCTTGTATTATTTTGTGGATTGTTTTGTAATGTACACAAGCTTCTCAAAGCAAACCATTTTGTTTTTCTAAATGAGGTTTACTATGGTAGAAAGGTATATCATTTTAGAAATAAAGTAAAAGGCAAAAGATTTATGCGATCTGAAGAGAAACCAAGGTTCCTGCTTTGTTTGTTGACCTGTCATTCTGCAATGCAAATTTCTTGGTGAAAGACAGTTCCTCTAGCTGCCAGTTATCCACAAACCCTAAGTTTCAGTATAAATCAAAGGCAATTTCTAACATCTGTAACTTCTCATTAAAGTTAATCAGGTCATGTTGGTCAATTTAAAAGCTTTGGTTCCCACTCAAGAAATAAAGGCATTTCAGGATACTGCCAACTAAAAGTAACAACTATACATGTGAACAGGATTGATTTCTAGAAATAAATGGGTTAAATCCTTAAAAGAGAGCAGTGGCCATGGAAATATTTATTCTGTGAGAAGTGGGGAGACTCAGTTTGCATGACAAATATCTACTGCCATGAGGTATAGAGGAGAATAGAGGAAAATATGGTTTATCATAGAGAGGGAAATCTAGCTGATAGAATATACTGCCATCCCTTTAGGACTTCTGGGAAATGAGAAAGAAGATATTCAGTCTATAAATGAGATGGGAGGTAGAGCAATTGTATTGCATGCAGAAGGTCCTGGGTTCATTCCCTAGCATCTCTAGTTAAAAGAATCACATAGGAGATGATGTGAAAGACCTCTCCCTGAGACACCTACCAGCAGTCAGAGAAGACAATGGCCTATTATGTATGGGTGTTTCCCCTCGCTTTCACTGTGCATGGCCATTGGGATTTCTTTGTCATTCTGCATTGATATTCCTCCCTTCAACACTCAGTTCACTTTCTGGTCGCTGTTTCCTCGAGTATTCTGAGAGTTCATTTGTGTTGATTTCCCCCTTGTTTTGCTTTCAAGCTGAAGGTATTTCAAAAGTGTACAGATTCTCTTGGATTCCCCCCCACCCTTTTGCTGCCCCTCGAAGGTCACTCCCCACCCACGTCAAGGTCGTTTCACCCACTCTGCACTTTCTGCCATCCTCCCCCCTTCATCAGTGTACAAGCTCCATTTCCCCCTTTATTTAAAAAGATTTTTTTTTTTTTTGGACAAGTGGCATGAGTCTAGTGAGATGAGACTGTCGCTAGTCTCGGATCACTGAATAAAAAATTTAAATGATGAGAGAAAGTTTAAAAGGAGCTGTGCAATGTTTAGTTCCCTGCTGGTATTAACTTGAAGAGAGGGTCGGAGAAGAGGCAAGTGGCACCATTCCCAGTGCACCCCCCCCCCAAAAAAAAGGATTTCAGCACAGCATGCAAACAAAATAAAGGGGTGGGATAGTCTGTGCAGAATGAAATTGACATGAGATGTAAAGAGAGATGGACACTGGGATGGGGAGTCTAAAGCTTTGAAAACATTTACCCTTTCATTCTTTAGTGAACAAATTTTTGGGGGGGGGGAAACCATTTTGACAGTTTCTGGAAGCCTAACATACAAATGGCAGCTGAGCCACATAAACCGTCTGAAAACTGCCGAACTTAAGAATTGCTTGGGATAGATCCATTTGGAGGGCAGAGTGCAAATCACACAGAACAAGCTTTAAAAAACTGCCAAGATCATGACCAGCGTGCAGAATCAAATTAGAGAATCACAAAGAGAAAACCACACAAGGGCAATTTGCAAGGAAAGGCAGGAAATTGGAAGATGACAAAGGAGAGATTGGATTTATACCCCACCTTTCACTCAAAGTCTCAGAGCAGCTTACAAACTCCTTTCCCTTCCCCTCCCCACAACAGACACCCTGTGAGGTAGGTGGGGCTGAGAGAGCTCTTTTGAGGACTGCTCTTGAGAGAAAATGCTCTGAGAGAACTATGGCTTGCCCAAGGTCATCCAGCAGCTCCAAGTGGAGGAGTGGGGAATCAAATCCAGTTTTCCCAGGTTAGAGTCCGTGCACTTAGCATTAGCATTATTATGCAGCTGCCCTATGGCATCGGTGAAAATACCCCCCATTTTTCAGTTTAGTGGCACAAGATGAAAAAAAGCTCTCCAGAGCTTTTGCCAGAGGACTCCTGCCCCCTATAAATTGCAGCCCTGTTCAAAGCATGGTGTAGGTTCAGCTGACTTTGCACAGGCGTGAGAGCACACACACACGTTGCCAACAATTACAGCTTGCAGTGCCAGTGTCAGTAGGTTCTACCATGTATTCTATGCACTCAACATGTCCCCCCATATTATAAGATCATGTGCCTCTTTCCCATTCACAGTGGCTGATAACACAGCAGAGAATCCCCTAGTGCTCGGCAAGGTGGAAAAACTGCAGAGGCTAGTCAGTTGCAAAAAAAAAAAAGTCTGGTCAGTTTCAACAGTGGGTTTTCTCTCTTTGCCTGCATTCCTTTCTGGGCCTTTTATTCAACCGCTAAAATGGAAGGTGCTTGCTGGATGCTACTCCACAGCTGCAATAGGGCAATTGCATAATTTTTTTTAAAAAAAAAATGGATGCCACCCCCCCCCATGTCACAAGTGATGTGCCACCCCAATTTAGAAAAATGCGGAGGTTTTTTATTGTAGCTGCAGAATAAATACACCAGAGGAAAAAGAACGGTGCATAAAGTGGGCACAGAATCTGAAGTCAAAATTAAAGGCTTACTGCTCTGAAAAACTGCAGTAAGATGTATATGCATAATGAGCCAATGCTGACCTTGATAGAAAAATTGAGGAATTCAGATTCATACTTTTCAACACACCACATAAAGGAATTGATTTTCATCTATTAAAAAACCCCAACAACTTAAAAACAAAGTCAAAAAGAAAGTGAAACAATGTAAAACATCATATTAGTGTGTAAGAATAATCCAGTTTCAGGCTTTCATAAAATGGAGGGATGAAGCAGTGTTCCTTGAACATTAAAGAACCCCAAATTAACAAAAAAAAATGTCCAAGTTCATGCATACCCTAACAGTAGGTCAAGTCTGAACAGAGCTTCACCATACCAGTAAGAGGCTGAGAAACTTGCTGTGCCTTTAAATCTATATCGTGTAAATGGAATAATATATCTGCTATTTCTGTCAGCCATGCCAATGGAACTGAATGTGTGCAAAATTTCCACTAAAGGTTTTTGTAACATAATTTTCCTCTGGAGATAAGAGGAAGCCAGAGATTCTGTTTCTCTCTGGAACTTGGCTCTGAGCCACATCTCCCTCTCTCCCTGTTTCTCTCTCTTCCCCCACCCCTATGCATCACTGTTAATCATATGGCAGTATCTTCCCTATATTTCTCCTGTCAAGCTATTAAGGGGCTACAGAAAGAAAGGAGGGGGAAAGGAATAGCTTATATATAAGCCAGCATAGCTCCCAAGGAAAGCTTCTCACTCCTTGAGGTTGAGATTGCAACATTTAACTCTCGGTGTGTTCTTCCAGAGTTCATTTCTCCCCTTTTCCTAAGCACATGGCCTTGTTTTCCAGATTCAGAGAGAGGGAAGACATGATTTCAATAGGCCACCAGCCCCAGCACAATAGTCATCACGTAGGCTGATCAATGTTTTACAATGCAGTCCTAAATACACATTCCGGGGAAATGAAAAGAACTCAGTGGGATCCTGAGTAGACCCGCTTAGGAATGCTCGCTAATTCTTGTGGAAGCTAAAGTAAAAACCAGCTGTTCATGTGATTACCGCTATGCATGACCAGTTTGGTTTTCAGATTGCAATAACAAGTAATAATGAGAAAGTTGCTCACCTAATAGTGGGCTACAAAGTTAGGAAAGTAGATGTACACTAGAGCGATCAGATAACTGTTTTTCAATGTAAATAGTGATGATATGCACCATAATCAAGATGAAGTTAGATTCATTTCACTTTGTCTCCTTAAACCAATATATTGGCATTATAAAGAAATGGAATAAAAATGACAGGGTCAATGCACTTCTTTTATCTGGAGCCCAAACATAATACAGTGACTTTATTCTCCACTCATCTAACTATTTTCTAAAGGGAAACTACATAAGTCTGTATCAGAATTAGCCTTTAGGGCAATACATGCTAAAAATTTCATCTGTTGTTAGTACCCTTGTGTGACATTTAAAGATTTGTTTTGAATAGCTGGGCTTGGAAGGTGGTGAAAGGAAGAGTCCTTTGTTATGCTCAAACAACTGAAAAGTGAACCACAATCACACTGACATTTGTCTAACAATGGCCCCTGCCACACGGCAGGGGAAAAGCCGCCAAAAAGCGTGGCATTTAAAAGCCGCGCCAAAGTTGAAACGGCGCAGCGGGATCCCACGGATCCCCTGGCCACGCTGCCTTTTCTCCCTGGTACGATTAGACGCCGGGGAGAAAACACGGCCCTGACGGGGAGCCTGCCGAACTGCGCATGTTCGAGCATGCGCAGTTCGGCTAGGCGCCGGGGATGCGCCGGTGCAAGGACGCGCCGGCGATCAAACGCCCGGCTTGCCGCGCAGCTTCCCGATGAACCACCAAGGTAGGTGGTTGCAAGTTGGGGCGGATTTCGCGGGGAAGGGCCAGTTCGGGGACGGAAGCATGACGCTTCCCAGATGTTGTGGTGTGATTGCGCCGGTTTGCTCCGCCCCCGAACTGTCCCGCTCCCGGCCCAAATCGGTCCTGTTCATACTAGGCGTCTGATTGTGTCGGGGAGAAAAGGCGGTGCGGCCAGGGGATCCGTGGGATCCCGCCGCCCCGTTTCAACTTTGGCGCGGCTTTTAAATGCCACGCTTTTTGGCAGCTTTTCCCCTGCCGTGTGGCAGGGGCCATTGTAAATATGGTTACAAATGACTGGCCACAAGTATGAGGCCAAAATCCATGGCAGTTTGGACCCCAGATGCTGTGATTGCGTAAATTTATATTAACTACATGCAGTGATCCCTCAAAGCTGTGGAGTCCAGTGAGCGAAAATTCTACTTTGTGAGCTCCTGGCATAAAAGCTTTGAGCGAGCAATTTGGCTACTGCATAAATTAGTTTGCTCTGGAGCCATGCTTCCCGAGCTAAGGCAAAAAGGTGTGAGCCGGAGGCTAAAATACTGTGAGCTAGCTCACACTACCTCAGCTTAGAGGGAACACTGACTACATGTCCCTCTTACATGTAGAGTTATCTATTCATAAAACCGGCGTGTTTACATGATCTTGCATGGGTTTTAGGTGCACTGGCACATCCATGTTCTCAGTCAGATGGGACCAAATAGTGTCTGTTGAATAATCAAGTGATGGGGGAACAAGTAATAATTACACATGTGTGAATCAGGACATAGTTTCCTAAAGAAACATATGTGAACTAGTGAACACTGTCTTAGGCAGTTGAATTTGCAAAAACCTTTTAAAATATATGGTGTGGTTTTTGTCTGGCCCTTTGAACTAATTATTGGCGTTTACAAGGACCAAGGCTGATGGTTGAAAAATATTGAACATCCCATACTTTTCAAATGATACTTGAACAAGAATACGTCAAATCATTGCCTCAATCAATGTACTAGCACTAGGACATACTGTAAAAGGAGTCAGAGTTCTGCATCCAACCCTGCTGTACTTGAGACACAACAAAACTGTAACTGAAATTAAGGTGTTAAATTGTCCGTAAGCGGTTTGGTCCATGAAGAAGTTCTTATCATGCTTTGCTTGCTGTGAATCAATCCTTTCAATTAAGGTAGCTGGGGGAAATAATGATGTTTTTATTTGCAATTACAGCTTTAAATTAGGATCAATAGAGGTGGTTACAGCCCTACCATACCAACAGTAGAAAGAGGTTAGTAGGTTTTTATATAAGAACTACTGAAATAAAGCCATCCAGATTCTATTACAAAAAAGGGGGGGTCATAAAATGGTGGATGCATCAAGATTGGGCAAACTAACCCAAGTGGAGGACTGAAATTATCCTCCTTTTTGCTCTACTTTTGTTTCTAGGCCCTGATTTATTTATGATTGCCTGCCAGGTTACTGCCCTAAGGGTTCGCAATGGTGAATGAACAACCTGCCAGAGCACAGCCAGCCCAAAGTCCATTCACTGAAAAAATAAGCCCCATATGATTCATCCAACCTTGGGTTCAAATGAACAGGATTACCTGGAAGTTACTTATTTATAGATAATAAAATTGTTTTTCTGTTGCATACAAGGA
>NW_015168704.1:100377-117543 GCF_001447785.1 Gekko japonicus
GGGAGATCTGTTGTGAGGGAAACCCAAACGGTGAGAAACAAAGGCTCAAGGGTTTACAAATGAAAGCAAAACTGGGGGGCTTCTTTGTCTCAAAGAAGCACTAGGACAGAAAAAATTGGTAGCATCCTTACCCTCTATGTGGTCTTGGCTGTATCCACACATTGATGGACATTGTACTATCATCATACTTCCTGGACTGTCTCATACATACAGGAAAAGTCAGTTGTGAACCAATATTACACATGGAATTCACTGCCACAGGAAGTGGTGGCTGCTACAAGCATGGATGGCTTCAAAAGGGAATTAGATAAGCATATGGAGCAGAGGTCCATCAGTGGCTATTAGCCACAAGGTATAGATAGGGACTCTGGGGCAAGTGATGCTCTGTCATCTTGGTGCTTGGGGGGGGGTCAACAGTGGGAGGGCTTCTAATGTCCTGGCCGCACTGGTGGACCTCCTGATGGCACCTGGTATTTCTGGCCACTGTGTGATACAGAGTGTTGGACTGGATGGGCCTTTGGCCTGATCCAACATTGCCGTCTCTTATGTTCTTATGTAATATCTAAAATGCTACAGGAATGTAATAAATGCCCTGACCTGGATAGCCCAGGCTTGCCCGATCTTGTCTGATCTCAGAAGCTAAGCAGTGTCGGCCCTGGCTAGTATTTGGATGGGAGACCTCCAAGGAATACCAGGGTCATACATGGAGGCAAGCAATGGGAAACCACCTCTGAACATCTATTGCCTTGAAAACCTACAGGGTCAGCTGTGATTTGAGACACTTTCCACCACTGATGTAATGAATTTCTAATGGTATGAAAAAATTGGTGCTTGGATGATAGTTGAGACTTTAGAATCAACATCAGACAAGATGCAAATTTCGTAGTATAAACCTAGGTCCCTCCTTAGATCTTCCGAAAGCTCCCTGTTGGTTATCCCTGCAGCTTCTGTCATTTTGCTGGGCCTCTATTAGAATCTGAGGTTTTTGTTGTGCTGCTCCAGCATTCTAGAATGCCTTCCTTGATACCTGTGCTACTGTTCTCCAGAGAGGCATGCAAAACTATACTCTTCTGAGAGACTTTCTGCTGGTTTTATGCTGTGTGGTATACTAGTATATTCTTTTTTGAGTTCTGAAGAAGTGAGCAGTGACTCACAAAAATCTCACAAAGTCTTTAAGGTGCTGCTAGACTTTTTCTATTTACTACTGTTTTGGAGGTTTGTTCTGGGCAAAGTTTTGATCACTGTGTTTGACCTGTGGCTTTTGCATCATTTTATGTATGACTGTTATCTTTTGATGCCTTTTTGCACTTTGATGTGAGTCATCCTGGGCCCTTTGGGGGGGAAAGCTGGGGTATAAATATTTGAAATAAGTAAATAGCATCTGTGGGATGCAATAGGACCAGGGCAGAGGGGCTATTTAAGCCTGCTTCTACATGAGGGCATGAAAATACACTCCGGATGTGACAAGAACAACAAGCAGAGGAATAGCTTCTATGCGTGGCACTTCCTACTGCACTTGCTGCTTCTCTCTCTCCCCCTTCCTAAATTCTCCATTTTTTCTGTGTCAACTTTGGTGCCTGCCCCGGCCCAGCCCCCCTTTTCCTTCTCCCACCTGAGCTATTTTGCAATGCTGCAGCTTAGCACAGCTGGGGAAATGAAAAAGGCCTTGAATGTCCTACCAGTCCCCACTGGTAGGAGAGCATCAGCTTTCTGCCCCATTTCATTTTGAGGATGGATCTTGATTTCATGTTCTTCACTGTGTTGGCTGTGGTCGGATGGGGCATCTAGCTATATGGACTCACCACCCTCGGCCACCTAACAATTTCCCCAAAGAGGTGGATTAAAGGAGGTTGCCTTCAATCTGGCTCATGGGAGGAAATGTGGAAGCCTTGGGTAATAGCACCAATTGGCTCAAACAAAAATGGAATAACATTTCACCAAGTCATGAATATACCTGTCTTCCATGTTGGTATATGATCCCCGCTGATAACCATCAAAGACAGCAGCTGTCACCACAACTTGTAGCAATGAATTCCATAAATGAACTATATATTGTGCAAAAAGTATTACCTTGTGTCTGCCTTGAGTTTACAATCAATGCCAGTGGATGAATTTGAGTTCCTGTTGTTATCTTTAACCATTTTCTCCAATTATCCATTCTCATTTATTTATTTATCTAAAGCATTTTTATGTTGCCTTTCCATCCCATCAGGGTCCACAAGGAGGCAAAGATAAAAACATTAAAACAATTAAAATACAGTTAAAAATATAAAATTCAATTAAACCATACAAACAACTCTAGAGGGAGGGCCAATAACCATTATTGGAGATATGCCAGATGAAATACAAACTCTTCACATACTGGTGAAAGACACCAATAGACAGGGAAAAAACAAATCTGCCATGGGAGGGAGTTCCAAAGTTTTTGTACCACAATAGAGAAGGCCCTTTTTTGGGTTGCTACCCATTTGGCCTCAGATGGCAAGGGCAACTGAAACAGGGCCTCCCAGAATGATCTGAGTGAGTGGGCAGGTTCATGTGGGAGAAGGTAGTCCTTCAGGTATGTTGGTCCCAGGCTGTGCAGGACTTTAAAGGTCTATACCAGTACCTTGAATTGAGCCTGGAAGCAAATTGGAAGCCAGTGTAGGTGGAGCAAGACTGGAGTGATATGGTCCATACAACCCACTCCAGTCAACCCTTTGGCCACAGCATTCTGTACAAACTGTAGCTTGTACAGTTCAAGGTGCTGTTTTTGACCTTTAAGGCTCTTTGCAGTAGGGTTGCCAAGTCTGGCAAACTTACCGGCAGGGGAGGCTCCGACGAGGTCGGGAGCAGGCTCCAGAAGTGACGTGCGTCGTTGCTGACATTGGGGGTGTGGCCGAGCTCGTCGGGGGGGAAACCATTTGGCAAGCCTACTTTGCAGTCGGGGACCCACATACCTCCAGGACCGCCTCTCTCAGTATGCCCCCAATAAAGTGTTACACCTGAGTACTAAAAATCTCCTGGTGGTCCCCGACCCAAAAGAGATCTGACTGTCCTCAACCAGGGCCAGGTCCATCTTGGCCTTGGCTCCCACCTGGTGGAACTCTCTACTGGAGAACTGTTGTGTACATGGACCGCCACTAGGGGTCCGTGACCTCAGTCTGAAGCTTGGTCCCAAAACACAATAGGGACCTAGGATCCTAGTCCACCTCGAGTCAACCAATAAGACCTCTGGTGGGAAATTCAACACCCCCCCCCAATGGGACTGTGGGTGTGCTGCGTGTGTGTATATAGTTGGGCCTTACGGGGCCAGATGTTTATCTTAGTGTGTGAAGTACAATAAACGCGTCTGAGAGCATGTCGTAGTCTGAGTCTCCATGTGCGAACCCAGTACTTTACAAGAACATCCATGCCTTGAAGGTTTTATTGCCTTTCTGCAGGGCTTCTGAGGCAGAGATGTTCTGCTTGGCTTTTGGCTGAGGACATCCATGGGACAGCAAGTAGTCTGGAACTCTCGGGTCCCCCACCCCCTCTTACCTGCCCCCTTAGAGACTCTGGGTAGTTCAATTTTTATTTAAATTATTCACCACCTTGGAATTGCTTTTTTATTCATAACTTTGCACTGTGTTTTAATGCTGGTTTAATTTAACTTGGATTGTTGTGTTTTTATTCTGTTGTAAGACACCCTGAGCCTTGCTTGCAGGGAAGGGTGGCCTAAAAGTCTAAAAAAATAAATAAAAATTCTGGACAGATTTTAAGGGCAGCCCCGCATAGATCATATTGCAGTAATTTAATCTCGATGTTATCAGGGCATGCACCACAGTGGCCAGATCTTTTCTGCCTAGGAAGCCAAAGCTGCTGAAAGCCATTTCTGGCCACCACTGCCACCTGTTTATCTAACAGGAGGCCTGAGTCCAATAGCACCCCCAAGCTATGAACTTGCTCCTTTAAGAGGAGTGTGACCTCATCCAAATCAAGAGATAGCCCATTTCCTGGGTCAGACCTTCCCCCTACCAGTAGCACCTCTGTTTTGTCAGCATTAAGTTTCAGCTTGTTAGCTCTCATCCATTTCAAAACTTCCTCCAGACACTTGTTCACAGTTTCCACAGCATCCCTGGGATCTCCAGGTAATGTGAGATAGACCTGAGTGTCATCTGCAAATTGTTGACAGATCGGCCATATGATCTCTGGCTTTACATAGAAGTTGAAAAGCATGGGGGATAAGATGGACCCTTCGGGAACCCCATAGCCCAATGGCCAAGGGGCAGAGCAGCAGTTCCCCAGCACCACGCTCCAAAACCTGCCTTCAAGGTAAGACTGGAACCACTGCTGAACAGTGAGTTCCAGTCCTGAAAGGTGATCCAGAAGAATACCATGATTGATGATATCAAAAGCCACTGAAAGGTTCAGGGGAATTAACAAAGTCATGCTCCCCCTGTCCCCTGTCATGCTCCCCTGGCATATGTCATCCATGAGGGTGACCAAGGCCATTTCATTCCCATAACCAGACATGAAACCGGATTGGAATAGATCCAAACAATCTGCTTCAATTAGGAATCTCTGAAGTTATCCAGCCACCACTTGCTCATCACCTTGCTCAAGAATGGGACATTTGAGACTGGATGGTAGTTAGTCATTTCTTTAGGAGTGGACACTCAACTGCCCACTTCAAGGCAGGAGGTACTTCCCCCTCTCTCAGAGAGGCATTTACTTTCTCCTGGACCCAGCTTGCCAAACCCCCCCCCCCTGGCAGATGTAAGCAGCCAGGAGGGACAATCATTGTACAAACAGATGTTAAGTCTCAAATTTCCCCAAATCCTGTCCACATCCTCAGGTTGAAATATATCCTACACAACTGGATAAATTGGCACCCTGGGACCATCTGATCTTGTTGATAATGTAGAGTCCAAGTCAGAATAGATGGTAGAGACTTTAAAGTGCTCAGCAAACTGATGTACAGTGTGTAATGTAATAAACTTTGTTCGTATCCCCTATTAGAAGATATTAGAAGAAATAATTAATTTGAAACCATTCCACATGCCATGTGGATTTTGCAGAAGAAAACAAAAAGCTTTACTGGCAACCTGTTTCTTACCCATCAAGTACATTGATTTATATTTCAATCAATAATATTATACTGCCATCTCTGAGATTTATTTTCATGACTGAACTATGTTGTTTGGGGTTTTGTTGCAGTTGCTGCTGTACTAAAGAAATAATGGCCTTGTTAAGACTGTTAGTTCTGTAAACAACAATGTCATTGCAATCTAACATAATAATTTAGGAAATGATTAATCAAAATCCAGCTTACTATTAAATTATTTCTTTCTCACAGGTCAAGATTCAAACCATACAATGGTAGGTTTAGCTGTGATTTTGATTTTTTTTTAAAAAAATTATAACTTTATTGAAAGTATATCAGGTTTTACAATGAACAATGTAGTAAAAACAATAGAGCGATTCACAGCAGTAGTTGGGTTACTGATTCTACAAGTAAACATAGTACTTAAAATGTATAAAATATAATAGCAACAAAATAATAAGAGAGCGTATTGTTTTATAGTAGTCAACACCTTATGCTATTTATCAAATAGGATTGATAAAAATTGATTCTGAAGTGTTATAGTTGCATAACATGGTGTTCTATGCTGGCTATGTTTTATAAGTATAACCATTTGTGGTAAATTTGCTTTGAAGGTAGAATATCCTGTGCTACCATGTACTCTAGAACTGGGGCCCATATGTGTACAAATTTGGAGTAAGTCGGACCATAGGGATTATGTGACCTGCAGATGGAGTCTGTTATCTTGGCCATTATAAATTGATCCCAGATCTTGTCTTGCCAGACTACAAGTGTGGGTGATAAAGAGGCCTTCCAGGACACCGCAGTCGTTAGTCTAGCCATTGCCAGAAGTATTGCCATGAGTTCTTTAGTGTCACCTCTCATTGAGTTGTCTCAAAGATTTAATAAGGCTACTTCTGGTGTACGAAGGATTGTTTGTTTCGTGATTGAGTTAATTTGTGTTATCACTTTTTCCAAGAATTGAAAGATCTGTGGGCATGACCACCAGCAATGAAGGTAAGTACCAGTGTACCCACATTTTTTCCAGCAGGCTGGGTGGTTAGTTGATTTAATTTTGTGTAGGTGGTAAGGTGTGAGATACCATCTTGATGTCATCTTGAAGAATTGAAGGCGCATATTATAAATTGGGGAGTTATTTGTGGGTGATGCCCAAATAGTATCCTATTGAGTTTTTTGTACGTTGCGATTGAGTTCCTCTTCCCATCTATATTGATGTTTTAATTTGCTGTTCCTGTTGTCTTCATCCAAGATTATTTTGTAAATTTTCAAAAGGATTCCTTTTGGTGAATTGGAGTAGGCCAGAATTATCTTTTCCAGGTTTGTCAGATCCCTATTGAAGGTGCCTAATTCCGCTAGTCATTCCGTTAGGTTCTTGAGGTGTAAATATTGGTGCTATGGTGTTCATTGGCCCAGTTTAAGGTCAAAGAAGTTTTTGTCCTGAATTTTGCCATTTTTCACAAGATCATACAATCTTCCCAGGTTTGCTTTAGTCCAAATTTTGAATGATTTTGATTTTTTTCATGCAAAAGAACTTACTAGTATTATGAGTGGAGCTAGGACTTCGGGGCCCTGGGACACAATACAGTCTTGCACATGTACCAAGGAAATACATTATTTCAAAACAGGTACACAGAAGCAGGCAATGGCAAACCACTTCTGAATGTCTCTTGCCTTGAAAACCCTACAGGGTCTCACCATAAGTCAGCTACAATTTGATGGCACTTTCCATCACCATGATGCAGTTGTATATGGACACCACCTTCCATTCTCTCCCTCTTCTCTCCCCATTGGATTTCAGTAAAACACATTATTTCAAAAATTGGATCCATATAAATTTGCAAATCCTTCTTCAGTACTTAGTTTATTACGTTATACAGTATGCAAAACTAATTACACTTTACAATATATACTAATGTAACCACATGCTTCCACTGTACATTCAGTTAGGCATGATGTGACCGTCAACAGTCACCAGGCAGAATTATGTGTACTAAACTCCTTCACACTCAAAGTTACCTGCTTATACAATCATCTTGCTGTTTCCTGTCAAAGTTCATCTCAAGCATAGCATTGTGCAGCTTAATGGACAGGAACTGTAGGTACACAGATGATGCAAACCTATGCCAAATTACTACTGTCTGAATCCATTGTTTTCAGTTGCATTGTTAGCTCCTAAAAACAAACCAAAAAAGCCCAGTATTTTTTATATTCATACTTCAGGAAGAGCCTAAATTCTGGTTGGGGGGGGGGTGTTCTGGAATTATTAATGGTCCATTTTCAGCCAAGTGATACCAAAATTGCAGAAAACCTTGTGTTTGTTGTTGTTCAGTCGCACAGTTGAGTCCGACTCTTCGCGATCCCATGGACCACATCACGCCAGGCCTTCCTGTCTTCTGTCATCCTCTGGAACCTTGCACTGCCTGCCCAATAAAGCCTTTCCCCCATTTCATGAAAATTCGACCAAGGTGTCTGATTCTACAGGTCTTTGAATATGGTATCCCTAGCCATCCCACTTGTCTCCATTGTTTTCTATGAGGAGAAAATACAAAGAAGCCAATAACCAAACAGAAAAGAGCAACCACTAGCCAACAGCCTCCAAATGCAAACAAAACCAAAACAATCAATGTCAAATCAGAGGATCCCATTAGAGCCACTGGCCTATGTGGCAATGCAAGCCCGACACAACTAATGTCAAACCAGAGAATCAACTTAAGAAAGAGACTCTGTTGCAAGCCCAATGCAACAAATGTCGAACTACAGAATCCCAACAGAATGCAAGGCCAATGTGTCAAGCCCAACAGATCCAACAGCCCTTCAGCACTGTTCTGTTCTCACCCGCCTCTGTAAATAAGAAACACAGAAACCATACAACGTGCATGAGCTTTCTTTTAGGCGCTTTTGTGGGATTTGTTTGTGCTTCTTTTAAACTGAGATACATGCCCACTTTTGTAACCTCTCTTGTTCCATTGATATTGTGATGGAGGGTATTTATGAGAGTGGCAGAAACATTTTGGTACCAAAATTATTCACTTTCTGCACAGAAATGCTCCCCTAGCATCTGATCCCATTTCCTGGGAGAGCTGCCTCTCTTTCCATCCCCTTCCATTGCCCCAAAATGTGTAAAACTGCTGGGGGGGGGGGAAGGGCTGGAAGATTTAAACACCAGGCCTGATTATTTTTGGATATTCCCAAATAATTGTGGGATTTTTCAAGGATAGATATCCAGTATTCCCAAGAACCTTGGATATCACCCAGACACATTAATACACCAAAAAACAACAATATGGTATTTTTCATATGCATACGCAGACCAGAAATTTCCAGATGCACATCTCTAGTTTGCAACCTAACTTGTAAGTCTCAACTCAACAATTTCAATGGAAGTTGCTTTTCTTTTAACTATGTGCCTTTTAAAAAACTGGAGATGGTACCCAGATGGTGGCTTCAAGAAAACAGTGTAATCATGTAAACAGATGTCTCTAAATTCATAGCTTTCCAAATTATGAGATCCTGGGTATAACTGGCAAACAGCATGTGGATGGACTGAATGAATCAGTGATCAAGCATGACTATAGCCAATACTATACACAAAACAGAAGGACAAAAGCTTTTCTTTTAATAGGCAGCTGTGTATCTCCTACCTTTCCAGGATAGCCTGTCTGGAGCTAGAATCTTGGATGAAGCATAGGTCTATGGAACCAGGAGCTGCTAGAGGCCTACCTGCAGCTACACTTCATCTCACCTTTGTCCATTGAGCCAGCCAGGGTTGAACCCACGCCATCCACAATGGTGGACTCAAGTCATTCCAAAGTAGGGATGATGCTGTTACTCCAATGGAGGAGAAGATTACATTCATTAATACAACAGAAAAGGGCAGTAAAATTCTATGCAGGGCAGGACCTCAGGGATCCCAGGTCCTGAGATAACTGTCCCATATTGCCTATGGGAGCTACACTACTGAGTAATGTATGTTTTGTTTAGGCAGTTGTTTTCATATGTTGAATCATTTCTTTCATCATCAGTACTGGAGCTTCATAGTATGAGTATGTAACTTATAGATCTCACATGGTTGGTGATAATACCATTTATGCTTCTCTCAGTGCCCTGTTTCCCCCTGAGATGAATGCCAAATTCCCCTTGAAAATTTACTTCAGGTGAAAGGCTGGTGAGGTGACATTTACAGCACAGTTTAATTAGCAACTTGCACTACTGTTTCCTGATCCCAAAAGGACAATCTTACTGTTGAATTATTTCATTTCAGTTTTGGATCCCTTGAAATTACTCAGACCAAACACATAAATTCTTTCAAATTTGCAGTGAAATATAGTAGTAACTCCAGGTCTCTGTTATAGCAATTCTTGTTATTTTCCAAAAAAGAAATAGAATTATTGTATGGCAGCGTGTATAGTATAGCCAGGAGATCCTAAGATTTTTCTGGCAGCCAGAAAGTCTAGCTCTTTTATCATTATGAACCACTAGGTGGCGAGATAGACTTTTTTAAGGCAAGAGATGTTTCAGAAGTGATTTGCCAATGTCTGCCTCTGTGTCACTCCCCTGGTATTCCTTGGAAGTCGCCCATCCAAATACTAACCAGGGCCAACTCTGCTTAGCTTCTGGGATCTGATGATATCGGGCCTGAGCTATCCAGGTCAGGGCAAAGAAACAGAATGTGTATTCAATGCAAAACTATGGCTTGAATCCTAATATACTACATCTACTAAGTGAGAAGTCTTGGTGGACTATGGACATTATTGTAGCTGGAATCTGTGAATTCATCGCTCACAATTCTGGATGTTGTAAGAACAATTTTTTATGTCTTTTGTGTACAGTTTTCATATTAGATGAAATACCGTAGCATCTCAGCATTAGCAGGGCAGACAGGGTAGTCACTACAGCTTCCCCCCCCCCCCAAGCAGTATAGATAGGGGAACAAAGTAAGCCATGCATTAAAATCACAGTAATTTTACATAATAAAGGGAGCATATAGAGCTGGTGCAGTGTAATGGATGGAGTGTCAGACTGGGATCCTGAGAGACCCAGGTTCAAATCACCACTTCTACCCTGGAAGCTCACTCGCTGACCTTGGGTCTGTCACATACTCTCAGCCTGAAGCTGCCTCATAGGGTTGGTTGTGAGAAAACAGAGGAGAGGAGAACAATGTTCTGTGTTCCAGTCAGGGAGGAAAGTGGGATATAAGTAAATAAATGCAAATGCAAAAAAACCCTCTGCTGTGTTCCAAGTCAGACCATTGGCCCATTTAGTTCAGTACTGTCTGTTCTAAACAACAGCAGCTCTGCAATGCCTCAGTAAGAGAATAGTTTTTATGAATACCTGCTAGCTGAGAACTTTTAAGTAGATATATCAGAGGATGGATCTGGGGTATTTGGCATGAAACAAAAGTGTTCTACCAGTCAGCCACAGCTTCTCGATATTAATTATTTCATTGCTTGTATTTTGTAAAGATTTATTATATCATACTTTTCAACTATAAAGTTCTCAGAATGGCTTATGACATTTTACAAATACAATTTTAGCTGCTGCTTCCTCCCTGCACCCCATTCCCAATATATTAGTCTCCATTTATGGGCTTGGAATGGCAGTTCCTTGGCCGCTGCACTTTCTAGCCCTTTTAACCAAGGCTATTGGTATGGCACTTACAATATTAATTACATCTGAAGTAGAGCAGCACCTATTTCCTTCTCCCTGCTTGGCTTCTGGGACATTAAAGATCGTTGTTAGCAATAATAACTTACACTAAAGGAAATCATTTTAAAGAAAGTTAAACTGTGGCTGTGCAAACTCATTGGGTTGGATCCTACAGATCCCATCTGTTATGAGGAGCTCAGATCTGAAAAATGGAGTATTTTCTCTGGAGCAAGACCTCCTTGCAGAGTGGGACAGAGTCACAGGAGAGGGTTTTTTTATTGAGTACACATTTTGGGGGGAGTAAGATGGCCTGGTATAGTCCACTCTCATCAAATCTCAGAAGCTAAGCAGGACCATTACTTGGAGGGGAGACCACAAAGGAAGACTCTGCAGAGGGAAGCCACAGCTAACCACCTCTGCTTCTCACTTGTCTTGGAAGCCCCTTGCTGGGGTCACCATAAATTGGCTGCTATTTTATGTCACAATACACACAAACACATACACTCCCCCCCTCTTTGCCCTACTGTGGCCCCGGTCACACGAGCCAGATATTGCGGGGGAGGCATGGCTAAGTGCCCCAGCACAGTTTGACCCGCAATTACGTGATCAGACGTGCCGGCGGCACACCACAGGTCCTTCCCTCGGCGCCGGCGGGTAAACGAGGGTCTGGAGGGGAATGCCACTCGCTGGCATGATCACACCACAGGCGTCTGGAGGCAGCCCTTGGCAAATGTTTACTAGTACCTTGGAGGTACTAGTTTTTAAACGCTCATTGTCGGCGGTAAGCCACGGGTGCGCTCCACTTCCCAGATGTTGGGGTGTGATTGCGCCCGGATAATCCGCCCACCATTCGTGCCTCTTTCATGGCAACTTTGCCGTGTGACCGGGGCCTGTCATATTTAATTAGATAGGTTCTGAAAGTTTCAAAGGAACCTACAAAATCTGTGAATTCTGTCCTGAAACTCCTGGGCTTCCAGGTCTCCCTAAAACAAAGGTGATTTCCTAGATGCCCATGGTAAGTAGAGACAGAGGTGGCCAGTTCTTCCCCATACCCAGAATGCTGCTGTGACTCAGACCCATGAATTAAACAAATGGCAAAAGGTCCAGGTTCTCCAACAAAGCCTTCAGTTCACACAACCTCTTGACACCCTTTGTTAATCCCTCCCCCCAAAAGAAAAAAAGTTAATAGCAGCACTTTTGGAAGGCTATTCATTGTTGCATTGGGCAGTAAATGGAATGGGGACAATGAGATAGGTGAACTGTAGAGTTCACAAGGCTTTACATAGTTCGGTAGACCTTATAAACAACACAGAAGATAAAACAGAAAGAATAAAGATTCGGCGATAAGGCGCTCCTTTTTTAAATCTAGTAGTCATTTTCTGTAAGTGGTAATAAAAGCCAGGAGTAATGAGGGGACATTTAGCTTTATAAACTTCTTTTTTTCTCTTGTAATCAGAATGTCCTGGGCTTGCTATTACCAATTGCCTTGAGGACAAATACCAATTATGCCAAAGCATGAGTCTTTCCAAAGAAAGCAGAAAAGGCCACTTTTAATACCAGCCATCTAGCACTTTGAACTGAGTCGTCTGCATAAAATACAGCACAAAATTCATACTGTGCTCAAAGCCCCCCCCCCAAAAAAGACTCAAAACAGCAATATATAGATTAAACTAGGTTCCACCAATGAAATGGCTCATCTACTCCATCAAACTATTTGTTCAGATTTTTAGAGTGGGTCGCCACTTAAGCATTTTCCAGGCTCATGTAGTTTCCCAGTTGCTGCTGTGGCTGCCAATACAATGCGGCAGCAATGGGGCTTCCACATGGCAGGTTTACCCAGATTCCCTGCCCCAGTCCCCGACAGTGGTCATACCCCCAGGCCTTTCCCCATTTTTAATGGACAATTGAATATTACAACAATCTGTGTATTACATTCTATGAGTTCCCAGCCTTCATTTTTTTAAAAGTAAGTCTCTAGTAGCCCCTTTGTTTTGGAGATATCTATTTTCCCTTATATCTCAGCAACAAAGAGAAGTTTAGCCTAAAAAAATGAAAGCTAGGGATTCAGAGAAATTGATACACAAATTATTGTATCGGTATGATAATAAAATAACATACAATAGTTGATTTTTTAAAAAAATCAACACCCCCCCCCACCCTGTGATGGGGAAATGAAATGCCTGCTGTAGGGAAAATGCCTGGGAAAATCCAAATATCCCCACCCACATGCCAGCCAGCCAGACTTTGTTCCAATCTTTCTGAAAAGCTACTTTCCCAAAACCTGCAAGCTTCTTTGGGTCTCCACTATGGAGGAAAGAAGTATATAAATAAAACAGTAACAATCATAATGCTACACATGAGACTGGCAATAAATAAAATATCCCATGCATGAGTCAGTTTGATGAAATTCCAGACGTTCCCACTCAGTCCCTACCAGTGACCATCTAATCCCAAACTGCTCCACAGACGGGTGGGCAGCAGCCCATGGCAAATGTAGCCTAGCTAGTTGCCCACCAGGTGGACAATCCACCACCCTTACAGCCCCATGTTTCTGATCCATCAGGAGAACTGTGAGTGGTAGAAATGACAGTGTGTGATGCATCAACATCACTCCAGTTGGTACATCAGCTAATGCTCTGGAATATCTCCAGAGGAAGTCCAAAACACTGGCTGATGTGCTAACATCATGTCTGCATTTTTGCTCAGGCATGTTGATGCATCATGCAATGTCATCTCTGTTCCTTGCCCCACCCCCAAAGGTCCTGGGGCTGCCTGGCAAGCCTACATGATAGGGTACTGAGTACCAGAGTCCACACAAAATAAAAGGCTGATAAAATAACTTGTGTGCAAATCAAACATATACAAAGCAAAAAGTACAGTGTGGAAAAAAGTCCATATAATACAATGATGTATGACCAGGGCTATTTGGGGGCAGGAACGCACAGGAACGGAGTTCCAGCTGGCTCCCATGTTGGCCACACCCAGCAGGAACTCATTAGCATAATAGGCCACACCCAACAGCAGAAACTCATTAGGATTGGCTACATTAGGGGTGTGTGGCCTAACATGCAAAGGAGTTCCTGCTACAAAAAAGCCCTGGGTTTTGACAACAAACAAGGTAAACAGAATAACAAGCAAAAGGTGGGTGTGGCTGGATAACCACACTTCTGGTAACATGGGGGTGCGGCCTAATGTGCTAATGAGCTGTGCTGTCAGGGGTGTGGCCGAATATGCTAATGAGTTCCTGCTGTTGGTTGTGGCCTATTATGCTAATGAGTTCCTGCTGGGCTTTTTCTACAAAAACCCTGTGTATGACCGTTCAAATTTTAAAAATTCACTACATAATACAGCGAATTATGACAATTAGCATGGTATAGCAATTGACGGTCTGCCAGCTACTTGAGACACCATTCCGATATCTTCTCCAGAATTGCTTCTGTTACTGTCCCATTGCTGAATGGCCTTGAACAGTTGTTGTAAATTGTTATTTATCAGCCAATTCACAGAGGATTAAGAAGTATATTTAAATCACATATCTGTGATCCAGTTTCTCATGTATAATTCTGAAAATCTTGTATGTACAGGTCGAATACCAAAAAGGCCAAGGCCAGAGTCTGCACATGAAAAGTGGAACCTGCTTATGCACATCTCCTATGAGCCCTCTCTAATGGTTTCTTGCACCACAATTAAATTAGGACACAATGGCACACCTCACTCAATTAGAATCACAAATAACCTTCTAGTTCTGTTCTAACAGTGGCATGCAAGTTTTCACGCTTTGGACTCAGTCATCACATGACACCACATTAATTTCTCCCATTAAAGTAAAACAATATATTACTGTGCAGGGTTTGGTGTGAGTGATTCCAGTAGCTGATCAGTCAAGAAACAGACATGATTTCAAACACACTCATCTCATTCTGCACCCTCAAGCATATCAGCCTGATGGATTAGACCAGCAGCTGGACCACATCATATCATGCCTGTATGATGCCAGCAGTTAAATGGAAGTAACAAGAAGAAAAGGTAAACTAACCACCCCTTTCTGGACCGCTACAGTTCCTGGGGCAAAACGGGTTAAAGACAGGAATCGATTACACCCAACTCCAGAGATTGCAATCATAATACTTCAGTTTACAGTCTTTAGCCAATTATGAAGGTATCCTGACTAGATCTGCAGGCAACAGCATTTTAAAGATGCCATTGCCGATTAATCTTCAAGCACCTCCTTGTTGAAATTGCATCTTACTGTGCCTCTGACAATTATAACCACATCAACATCATTTGCAGTTGTGTTCTTGCAATATGAAGCCCTGAGGAAGGGTAAGATCAAATCAACATGCTGCCATTAAAATTTAGCCGTAGATCAAGGTGGGTGTGAAGTGCTCTGCCAAACATGATACGAAGTATGTTAAATTCAGTTGCACCAAAATGTTATTCTTTCTAGTGGCTTGACTGTTTTCTTGGGTTTCCCCATGAAATGTGCTTTGTTTGTTTACAGCTTGGCATGCTATCAGAAATCAGATTACATGTTATTCGACTATAAATAGATCGCTATATGCATACATCTCTAGTACTTTAATCATGCAATTTTCCTATGAGGGGGCAATCTCCAGCTTTTCCTCTCTGCCACTACAGACCTCCAATTTCTTCCCCATGATGTTCTTGAGGGACCTCTGTCTCCTAGGAACAACATTTATGTGCCATTTGGGGGGGGGGACACTCTCAAACTGGCTATGTGAGGGTTTATCAACAATAAACATTGCACACACACATTTCCAGTCTTTGGATGCCAACATGGTGTGTGCACATTGATGAAAGCTTGATTGGCATATGTTATTCAAACTGTTAAGTCAATATATTTCCTTCCTGCCTGATTACTGAGGCACTTACGATGTTCACTGTCCTAGTTATATCTGTTGTTGACCTTCGGCCCATTTCATGCAGACCAGGAAATTCTGAACAGGATATTATTAATAAATGTCAGGATTGGAATAGAGCATTAGCACTTAAGGGGGGGAAACCCACAGGGAAGCAAATTCTTTCTCCAGATATCACACCATTCTCAGGATAACTTGATTCCACCCCCAGCCTTACCAGGTTGCCTGCTGTTGGCCAACTCGACATTAATCAGGTCCAAGGTACAACTACTTTGCCAGAGCCGCACACCTCCCCCTTTTGTTGGTTCAGTCCATAGTGTAGCTATGGCTAGCAGCCTCCTGCTTCCATGCTCTGGTCTCCACCCTCCTGGAGTAGCAGGAGCACAAACTGGGGGTCAACATCACAGAAATTCTCTTAATCTCTATAGTTTTTACCATAGAGATGGGGGAGTCCTATAATGTCACTGAGGGTATTGTGCACCATCATTTCCCCTAGACTTCACCCACCCCCCAAATGTTCACAGTTGACATCTTTAATCCTTATTGTGTTCTATGTAAATATAACAAAGCAAGTGTTCAAGGAAGAGTAGATAGGGTTGTCACAATAACCGTGTGATATAGGCTAGTCTGACAGCATAATCTAACCAGTGAAATAAAATGTGTTCACACCTGAGCATGGATTTGAACCCAGATCTGCCCAATCCAAGTCAGCTTTCTGACTCTGCATCACACTAGCCCAGCCTCCCGGAGATATTATGATATTATTACTTGGGGCATGTTACACGGATCTACAGTTGATGTACAACTTCCAATTTATAATTCTTAACTGAAAAGAAAAGCCAATAGGAGAAGGAGAGATTTAGATCAGGGTTGTATCAGGGGCAAGAGGGTTTAAACTGTTATAGCTCTCAAGTTATTCCTTCCCAAGATGTTGTTAGTCTCATTCTGGGGCAGGGGGAGCAGAGATAAAATTCTGGTGCCTGTCTTTTTTTTCCCTCCCCAATACAGCTATTCAGCAGATCAATGAGGCTGAATTCTATCAGGGAGGCTGAATTCTATCAGGGAAATGACACATAGAATCATAGAGTTGGAAGGGACCTCCAGGGTCATCTAGTCTAACCCCCTGCACAATGCAGGAAATTCACAAATCCCCCCCCCCCAAAAAAAAGGCACAAAAGGAAAGAACTAAACTTACACACACACCGGTGCCAAACCCCTGATCCATAGAGGACATATGTGACTGATTTTTTGTTTTTGTTTTAAGTATACATTGGGAGATCCAATCATGAATCCCCAACAAAATGTGAAGTTTGGCATTATGCTGGCATATTTTAAGCAGCCCCCCATCTATAACACATGCATGCCCCTAAGAGGTGGAAAGGAAGGTTTTCAAAATCTATCACATGCTTGGCAACCACTGCCTTCCTGAAACAGCATTTTGAAACTTTGTCCCATAACAAATCTTCTCCTATATATTATCTCCCAGGAAACAACACATGATAAATTCTGAGCACAATGCAATTCCCCTTCCCTATGCCTCCTCCCCACTTCAGAAAGATTTAACATCTAATTCTG
>NW_015168704.1:117615-118661 GCF_001447785.1 Gekko japonicus
CTGAACAAAAAGTGGGGGGAATTCGGCCATCGGTAATGATAAATAAATACATTACAAGATACAACTCTGGGGAATGGAGGCTGACACTGACTGAATGCTCTGACCTCCATGCAACTGCCAAGTCTCAGTCATTTAACAAAAATTCTGCTTTTGCTTGCCTACTTTTTAATGTCAATTTCTTAAAGTGCAAAGATAGGATAGAAAAGAAGGACTCTCAGGCCACTTCCATCTGCAGAGCATTGCACTTTGGATTTGACACAACAATTCATTTTCTATGTCTGGTCAAACTCTCGAAAAGGTCCTGTGTTGCAGCAGGAGAAATGTTTTGGGAAAGCATATTCTTTGAGGGGAGCTGTAAATCCCATTAAAATTATTATAGTTTAGAGTAGATTTTTAGATTTAATAATGTGCTTGAGATATTATGACTTCAGAGGATGTTTATGTATTGGAGAATTCTCAGAAGGAGCTTTACATCCCTTTACCTGTGACCATGTAATTTTGGAATTTACAGTATTGGGGAAGGAAAATGCTGTACCTAGTCAGACAGAGCTTGGACTTCAGGAAAGCAAATTTTAACAAACTTAAAGTCATGCTCGGTAGAATCTTGTCAGAAATACTTAAGGAGAAGGGAATTCAAGACGAGTGGGAGTTTCTTAAAAGCGTAATACTGAAGGCACAATCACAAACAATTCATATGAGAAGGAAAAATAAGAGGAGCCTAAAGAAGCCAAGGTGACTCCATAAACAGCTTTCTAAAGGTTTGAGAAATAGAAAATACTCATTTAGGAAATGGAAGGGGGGTCTTATACAGGCCCGGTTTGGCAGGGGTCCCATGCTTCTTTGGGGCTTCTACCCACCCATGGCCAGCTGGCTGCTGGGGGAAGCCCCGCCCCCAAGCCCCAACATCCACCACCACTCCTCTCCCTTCTCTCTTGAGAGAGAGGAGGGAGAGGGGTGGCTGTGGACCAGCCACGTGCCCGATCTCCACTCAAAGATTGGGCACGCGGAAATGCTGGCTCCCTGCAGTTAAAGGGGCCCCTTTAACT